>NC_051181.1:40609444-40646659 GCF_013339695.2 Rhipicephalus sanguineus | reverse complement strand
ACCACCATATTATCATGAGAGACGCCCGTAGTGGAGGGCTCCGAAAATTTCGACCATCTGGGTTCATTAACATGCACTTTAAGGCCTGACGGTTTAGGCGTAGCCTTCTCTAAAGCCTTCAAATATAAGCTTACCGAACTATTGCAAAACGTTTTAAGGGAAATATCTACAATAGAGCAAATGCCACCCTCTTTCAGAACAGCCCATATTGTATTAATTCCAAAGTGCGAAGACTCGGTTAAACTGTTGTCTGTAAAACCTTATAGACGAATATAAGCCTTACAAACTGTGGCTACGATATATTTATGGAAGTGTTAGCGAAAAGTCTACAAAGTGTCATCACGCGACTAGTAGGGCCGCATCAAACATGTGGAATAAGAGGTCGGGCAATATTCACAAACACACGTATAGCTCGTTCTGTGCTGGAATGATGTGATGCTTTCTCGAGTCGGGTCGCAATGCTGCAACTTGACTTGGAGAAAGCGTTTGACAATGTCTCCCACGAGATTCTCTTTTCCATATTAGAATACGCAAATGTAGGCAAGATTATATTAGAGGGAGTAAAAACGGCATATTCAGAGTGTACCACACGTATTATAGTAAACTAACATTTAGGGGAATCTATCCAAGTTCTCTCCACTATTCGTCAAGGATGTCCCCTTTCATCATTGCTCTTTCTGACATTTATACAGAACCCTTCTGCTTAAGCCTAATTAGTAAACAGAATATTCGTGGATTTAAGCTTGACACAATGGAAATAAAAGTGCTAACGTATGCCGACGACATTGCTGTTTTTTGTCACGACCAGGAAAGCATAAAGGAAGTACTTAAATTGACGGAAGCTTATTGCAATGTAACTGGTTGTAAAATAAACTGGGATAAAACCCTAGGCTTCTGGCACGGCGAGTGGCACGAAAAGCCAGAAAAATTCGCCGGTGTACAATGGACAGCAATGCCTTCGATTTACTTAGGTGTACCGCTTCAATGTTACGATGACACAGACCAACTTTGGAAAGCAGAAACGGAAAGAGTGAAGGATAAGATACAAGGATGGCAGGGCAGAAATCAGTCCATGTTTGCTCGCGCAACTACTTGCAATATATTTTATAGCAAAGCTGTGGTATGTGATGCAAGTTTTGTTCATGTCGCGTGATAACGCAATAAATAGTCACAGATTTTTCGCGATGTTTATATGGTCAAGCACTTGGGAAAGAACTCGTCGAAGTAACTTGTTTGTGTCTGTGAAAAAGGGTGCACTGAGTTTGCCACACCTTCTTTTTTTTAAACAAGTTGTGTCACGCTTTATGTTCTCAAGGGATCAGAGCGACCCGTTTCTTCCCACAGTAATTAAAGCTGGACTACAAAATGCACTACCGCACTTCATTGTATCAACCAGAAAGACCACAATACAAGGTGTCAGTGGTTATTGGTGCGAGTGAAGTTGTTGCTTTTCGCATACTAAGTGTTCCTTTTTCTATGGAATACTTGAGTAGCGTAACAAGCAAGCAACAGTACAGAGATTTATTGGACAACATGTTAGCTGTGCCTTTGTACAGAACAGTATACTCAGGAGGCTGCGGATACGATGTACTAAAAAGAATTAAAAGAATGTCAAATAGACCACACGTTGAATCCTTTTTCTTCAAGCTTCACACTAAGACTAACCTGTTAAGACATGGCTACAAGACAAAGGAATTCCAGTGCCATAGACAGTAAACTTCATACTATGTAATACGCCTGAAACAACAGAACATGTATTTATCGACTGCTGGGATTCCGTATTTCATTGGGACATCCTCCAGCGAACTATTAAAAAAGAGCTCATTATCACATCCCATGGGATTCGGTTTTTACAATTAAAGAGCATGCATGTGTACCTTACGACATGATAATGGTATTCAGCCTCCCTAGCATATGGAAAACTTCCATAGCGGTGAGCCATTCTGATGTCAAGCTGAAGAGAGTAAGGCAAAACTTTATTGAATATGTTGTGTATAACGACAAATATATGGGCTCAACCAGAACCCGCTGAGTGTAATCTTTAATGACTTTATTATTATGAAAAAGTTTTGATTTCCAGTGAACTGTACATTACTGCTCTGTTTGATTTCTGAATTCAGGCAATAATTAAAAAAAGCCGTGGCTTAGTTTACGCGCCGGTCTAGCAAACAGGAGATCGTGAGTTCGAATCTCACCGGTGCCTTGCGACGTCTGCCTTGCTCTTTTATGTCGCGCACAGCACATCAGTCCGAATGATGTTACCCCTGAGAAGGAGTACTTCCGCCGGCGCCGTGGCTTAGGTAAAGCGCCTGTCTTGTAAACAGGAGATCATGAGATCGAATCTCACCGGTGCCTTGCGACATCTGCCTGCTCTTTTGTCATGTCGCTCACAGCACATCACTCCGAATGATGTCACCCCTGAGAAGGAGTACTTCAGTCGGCGCCGTGGCTTAGGTAAAGCGCCTGTCTTGTAACAGGAGATCATGAGATCGAATCTCACCGGTGCCTTGCGACATCTGCCTGCTCTTTTGTCATGTCGCTCACAGCACATCACTCCGAATGATGTCACCCCTGAGAAGGAGTACTTCAGTCGGCGCCGTGGCTTAGGTAAAGCGCCTGTCTTGTAAACAGGAGATCATGAGATCGAATCTCACCGGTGCCTTGCGACATCTGCCTGCTCTTTTGTCATGTCGCTCACAGCACATCACTCCGAATGATGTCACCCCTGAGAAGGAGTACTTCAGTCGGCGCCGTGGCTTAGGTAAAGCGCCTGTCTTGTAAACAGGAGATCATGAGATCGAATCTCACCGGTGCCTTGCGACATCTGCCTGCTCTTTTGTCATGTCGCTCACAGCACATCACTCCGAATGATGTCACCCCTGAGAAGGAGTACTTCAGTCGGCGCCGTGGCTTAGGTAAAGCGCCTGTCTTGTAAACAGGAGATCATGAGATCGAATCTCACCGGTGCCTTGCGACATCTGCCTGCTCTTTTGTCATGTCGCTCACAGCACATCACTCCGAATGATGTCACCCCTGAGAAGGAGTACTTCAGTCGGCGCCGTGGCTTAGGTAAAGCGCCTGTCTTGTAAACAGGAGATCATGAGATCGAATCTCACCGGTGCCTTGCGACATCTGCCTGCTCTTTTGTCATGTCGCTCACAGCACATCACTCCGAATGATGTCACCCCTGAGAAGGAGTACTTCAGTCGGCGCCGTGGCTTAGGTAAAGCGCCTGTCTTGTAAACAGGAGATCATGAGATCGAATCTCACCGGTGCCTTGCGACTCCTGCCTTGCTCTTTTTTTTTTGTCGCGCACAGCACATTACTCCGAATCATGTTACCCCTGAGAAGGAGTACTTCAGTCGGCGCCGTGGCTTAGGTAAAGCGCCTGTCTTGTAAACAGGAGATCATGAGATCGAATCTCACCGGTGCCTTGCGACTCCTGCCTTGCTCTTTTTTTTTTTTTTTTGTCGCGCACAGCACATTACTCCGAATCATGTTACCCCTGAGAAGGAGTACTTCCGCCGGCGCCGTGGCTTAGGTAAAGCGCCTGTCTTGTAAACAGGAGATCGTGAGATCGAATCTCACCAGTGCCTTGCGACATCTGCCTGCTCTTTTGTCATGTCGCTCACAGCACGTCACTCCGAATCATGTTACCCCTGAGAAGGAGTACTTCAGCCGGCGCCGTGGCTTAGGTAAAGCGCCTGTCTTGTAAACAGGAGATCGTGAGATCGAATCTCACCAGTGCCTTGCGACATCTGCCTGCTCTTTTGTCATGTCGCTCACAGCACATCACTCCGAATGATGTCACCCCTGAGGAGGAGTACTTCAGTCGGCGCCGTGGCTTAGGTAAAGCGCCTGTCTTGTAAACAGGAGATCGTGAGATCGAATCTCACCGGTGCCTTGCGACTATTGCCTTGCTCTTTTTTTTTTTTTTTTTTTTTTGTCGCGCACAGCACATTACTCCGAATCATGTTACCCCTGAGAAGGAGTACTTCAGTCGGCGCCGTGGCTTAGGTAAAGCGCCTGTCTTGTAAACAGGAGATCGTGAGTTCGAATCTCACCGGTGCCTTGCGACATCTGCCATATGCTTTTTTTTTATGTCGCGCACAGCACATTAATCCGAATCGAGTTACATTTGAAAGGAATACTTCAGCCGGCTCCGTGGCTTGAGAGGTTTAAGCGCCTGTCTAGTAAACAGAAGATCGTGAGTTCGAATCTCACCGGTGTCTCGGAGAATTGCACTGTAAACCACTTTTCACCTTTAAGGGGGTTTCAAGCAAGCAAAACACCCTTTTGCCTAACCAAAATTTGCCAAAAGTTAGGGTGTAAGGGTGTTTTCCTTCCCAAAAAAGCCTTTAAGGGGTAATGTTTTAACTAAACACCCTTTAGAAGTTAAGGGTGTTACGGGTTATCGAAACACCGACAGCCCATAGCACAGCGTGCCAGATGATAACTGGGACTGGCTGATTAAATGTCCTTGTATCTTAGGCGACTTTAGATTAAATTATATGTCGTTTTTAGGGTTATCTACAACAGTACCATAAATTTAGGCCTATTCTCTTAGTGTTTATTGTTCATTTATACGGAACAGGAATATCTCCACCGGCACTGAACGGCGGCTTAAGATGCTATGGCTACATATACGAGATGGTCAGCGTGAGGCTGTGTCGCACGAGCGCTCCGTCCATGTGGTATTTTACAATACGCACTGTTGTGCGTGCGGTTTGGCGCGTGCGTGTACCTTCTATGCTTATGTCATCTGTAATTGCGGGTTCCCTGGCTAGTAGATTTTATTTTAGTTGCGAAGTATCTTATGGCGGAGTTTAATCCGGTGGTGGTGGTGGTGTGCGGCGTGACCACACTTACTGCGCATGCGCATACCCTCTCCACTCACCCTCTCCCCTCCCCCTTTCCACTCTTCCTCTGAAACGCGGGCTAGACATGCCGAAATTCTCTCCTGCGCAACGCCGCGATGGGCACCAGCGCAACGCGTCCCCTCCCCCTCTCTCTCCTCCCCTACGCTGCCCCCCTCTCGCACGCCTGCCGACTGCGCTCCCCGCTCGCCCTGTGAGAATTAACGGCCTGGCTAGAGGGAAGACACGACGTGGGTATCGTTCTTCGCGTTCCACGACGGGAGGTCGGTAGCATGCCCAAAGAACGCCAACGGAACGCGATCGTGCAAGTTCTCCGGCTTCGCATCGCCTCATGGTCCCCTTTAGCGGGAAATGGTGTAATTTTTTTCAATGATACGGGTGTTTAGGTCATTGGAAACACCAAATGACAAGGATGTTAGGCCAGTGGCAACACCCTATGGTATGGGTGTTTTGATACGTGAAAACACTCTTTTCTAGGGTGTAAGGTACAGACACGGCAAAACCCCATTGAGGGTGTAAAGTGGTTTACTGTGTGCTTTTGTGGTTCGCAGCACATTACTACAAATTATGCTACCGCTGCGAAGAGATCCTTAAGCCGTTGCCGAAACTTTGTCGGCTTAGTTGGTAGCAAACTTGGCAGTACTGAAGCAGCATTTTGCTCTCATGAATAATGTAATGGATTACTCTTGTGTTCTGGAAATTTAGCCATGTATTAAATCATTTGAAGGGAGTAATGTGAAATGATGTACTCATTGCTTAGCAAATTACCTATGACTGAAATATAGCATGTGCGCTTCCCTTTCGGCATAGCAAATTGACCAAGGTAAAAGAAAACGACAAAGACAGGGTAATCTGAGTGGAAAACTTCAAGCTTGGAAGTTGATCAAGTACCACTGGGATTTAAAGGGGCCCTGCAACACTTTTCGAGCATGCTCAAAAAGCGCTGCCGATCGGTAGTCGAGGCTCCCGAGAACATGCGAGCCAAATATTATAGCGATGCGCACGGCCTGGAATTTACAATAAATTCTCAAAGTCAGCTGAAAATCGCTTCCTCTTCTCTCGACAAATGATGTATTAGTCCGCAAAATATGACGCGATTGTCGGCAGTTCCACCATTGGCTGATGTTATAATCACGATAACACCCTCATTATTACTTTCGTTGTTAATTTTGAGTTCAATAAGTAGATAATATGTATGTTTATATTCTGTTATCGCGTTAAAAACACCGAACAAATATTAATATTAGCACTTCCGGTCTCACCGACAGCTCGTCTGCTCGTAGTTGCGTGGTTCCGTTTTCTTCGCCATGCGCAGTGCCGAAAACGTGAATATTTCTGTGCTTTTGACCATCGCCGGTTGCCGTTGAGAGTGGCAGCCGTTCGAGTGTTGCCTCGTCAGCTGGGAACTGCATCGTCGGCACGTTCTCACGACCGACCGAGGCAGGGGCGCAGCATCTCTCCGATAACAATGCTGGCGTCCGGTAATGGCGGCGCTTCGGGGTCGTCTGCCAGTGCCGTCTTACGAGGCGGTGTTAGGGTGGCTAGAATTGGGAGGTGTGAAAACCGGCCGCTCTAAGTTGGCTCCCATTCGCGATCCCGCAGCGGTGGCGCTGTAGTCGGAGGCGCTGCCAGCTTGCGCTGTGGTAATGCACTCGCGCATGGGCGTCGGCAGGATTTTGTCTTCGGGGTGCAAACCCGTGCTGCATCTCGTATGGGTGGAGTGGGGGAACGCTGGTGTGGCTCAGGGAGGCGGGGGAAATGCCCCCTGCCAACGACCATGCACTCGCGTCGGTGCTAGATTTTCGCCAGTGAAAGAGCTTTATCAACATAAACATTTTTACTCACTCGAGGATCACGGCATTAGTGCGAAGCTTTCGGCCGCCAACAACCATGGCTCGAATTATGCCTGCAGGCATAATTCGAGCTTCCATAAGCAAACCATTCTTCGATGAAGTGTTATTTCGAATGAACCAATGTTTACATGTTGATGATGGCAAAATTATCTTCACCTTCATAAGATTTATCTAGACATTTACGGAGTAAAAGAGAAAGCTTCTTCCTGCAGGAGCGTTATATCTTTGACGACGTTTTCTAACATTATCACGCGAGTAACCTTTGATACATTGTAGTTACTCGTACTACTAAATATACCTCGAGAGTGTGCCTTGCCTTGTCCATTTGTTCCTTGCCTTTGCTCAATGCTGAATTTGCATTACACTCGAGGTCGCGCCGTCACGGAGCCAGTATGCTCAAAGTTGATAGAAATTGAGACAGCAATTAGTTCATCGCTTCAACAAATTTAATTAGCGTCATTTTGTGAGCAATACACTGGTGGATACTCTTGTAGGTGATGCGCATGTATTCAATTTTTTTTTAATTTGTCCTCGCTTATCCCTGGTTGAGCCCCTTCAAAAGCAAATGAATCCTCGATAGTGATGCAAAAGAATTTGACCACTGATATTGTCCATTCTTCATATGTTAGACGTAGCCAATTTCTGCAGCACGCTCCTTACAGAGCTGCAAAAAGCTGCCTACTATCTTTGAATGCAAGCGCACTGTGCTGAACACAAGTGTCAGCCTGCTTTACATATAATATCTGTGTCAAGTTGTATAGTAACTTTGATGGATACAGCAGCCCTCAAATATCCCATTTGCTAGTTATCTGACTTTGCAGCTGTCATGCAGTGCTTTCTATTAGCACGATGCACGTGTTTTTGCAGTGTGTGCAGCCCGATAGCAGAATGCGCTTTGTAACTGCGTAGCGCGCTATTAAATATACAAGGTGAGCATCGCTGCGTTGCTCTTTATAGTCGATGAAAGTATAATAAATAAAATAAAACAGAACAAGAAAATAAAACGTTCAGATTAATTCATTTATCACTTGTCCGTGCTTGTCACAGACGCACGCAAACACCTTTGCAGCACTTGAACGGGTTCAGTACATTTACCTTGTGTCAAAATGTTTTTTTCACAGATGGCCGAATTCTCGCTGTATCGCTCTGTCGGCCTTTGGGATTGCCCGCTTCCAAACTGCTAATCTGTCTGCATGCCGGCGCACGGAAAAGTGACACTTTTTCCGCACATGTTCTGCACACCGAATTGCAGCGCCTGGCATAAAACACGGTCCTTGTGTATATCTTCTTTGTCTCCGTGCGTTTGCACGAATCCGTTAAGATGGTCGCCGAGTTTCTTCTTTTTTTGTACACGTCATTCCTCTAAAGGAACACTAACACAGGGAACTCGTAAAAGCACGTGCACGCCAACGAAGCTGACAAGCTTCGGCCGCAAGCGGCTTACACTGCCGTCTCCCCCATCCCCCATGCGAGCAGGCAGCGCCTCCGAGTGCCGCGCTATATCTCGACCTAGCGGAGGGATCGCGCAACGCGGCACCTTCGGGCAAGGGAAACACGGCTCGCTTTTCACACCTCCCCATTCTAGCCACCCTAGCGGTGTATAGGAGTATGGGCCGAAACCGATCTCAGCTGTCATTCGTTCCAAACGAGCGCGCAGGTTTGCTTCCATGGTTGGCAGAGCGATGAAAACACTACGGCGCTCGAGGTGCACACCCAACATTACCAAACCGACGCGCAGTTTTCAAGCACGCGCGATACACAGTGCGATCGGCTCCGCTCGACGAGAACGACGCAAGCCGACCGGAAGTGGCGGCACAGACCACGTGGTTGCGCCCAGACGTCAGAGAGAAAAAAATGAAGAAAAAAATTCCGCCGGCGCTCTTGGGCGGAGCCTCGCTCCTCTGCGCTCCCTCCCTCGACTCGCTGCCTAGCTTTCCGCGTGCTTGCGGCGTTGAGTTGAGGGAGAAAGCTGCGGAACATGATCTCTATAATTTGGTAACACCACTTAGACTTGACGGATTCGAAAAATTTTTGCGGCATATCACTCGTGAAGAGTCATACGTCAATAATGAGACTATTCCAATATAACTAAGAAAGGTGTTGCAGGGCCCCTTTAAATGTATATGTACCGCAAATAAAGTGTACGTTAGTTATTGCATGAGTGATGGACTTTTGTTAAAGTAGTTTCACGGTGATTTGGATGCTTTCCGATAATAATTGTGCAATGTCATTACTTTCGGCAAACTAGTTTGTAATGTAATTTACTGACCCAGACAAGCATTCAGTATAGTAATTGAAATCATTTTAAAAGGAATTTTGGTATCTTTGGTTCGTTCACAGTGCATCCAGCTAGAGAACGTGTCGTACGCGCGATGGCTTGGTCCGTCGGTATGGTGACAGGCCCGTGATAACATGGGCCATATTCAGACTTCGAGACGTCCGAATAATCTCGCTTTCAGTACGGGGTGACCGGGTAGGCGAAGAAAGGCGGTAACTATTAGCTTCAACCATTGGACACGTGATGTAGTATGCTTCACATAAACCGACATTGTCATCGAAAGTGATAGTCTGTGAATATGGCCGCAGGGTCTTTTTTTTTCCGCCGAGGATAATATCACCTAAGAATAGCATGCTTTTTTTTTTTTTTGCCGGCCGGACTCATCGCAGGCAACACCGCAATTATGTATGTTGCCTGGCGCTGGATAACGAGAGGGCCAAGCCTTTCATAATAAAAACCATTCGAAAAGTCTGCTAAACTTCGTGCGCTTCCCTAAGCCGCTCCGGGAGCATATGAGTTGAAATGCGTGCTGGCAGTTACGCTGAACAATTCCGAAGCAGCATATATATTTTTGAGCGGGCTGTTTTCTCACAACTTATAGCCTTTGTTTAAACGGCACACAACACGGAAGTCGCTTCGTTCGCCTCTGCGGTCGAGCTTCTTTGTGCCAACGCCTCGACAGCGAGTGTTCACGGTCGTCGTCTTTGTTTCGCGGTCATTTATGCCTGTGCGTACTGACACTATGCTTGTTAGTTTAGCGACCGAATGTTTCTGAGCGTATATACTAGATAAAGAAAGCCATCCCTATTCAATAATAATATAATAATTGTTGTGGTTTAACGTCCCAAAGCCACGATATGATTATGAGAGACGCCGTAGTGGAGGGCTCCGTAAAATTTGACCACCTGGAGTTCTTTAACGTGCACCTAAATTTAAGTACATGGGCCTCTAGCATTTTCGCCTCCCCCTAAAATGCGTCCGCCGCGGCCGGGATTCGATCCCGCGACCTGCGCGTGAGCAGTTATCCTTAGTGATATTTGCTGTCGACTAATTTTTGCTCCTAAACCTGCTGGCCTTCCTTGGTATAAGATTCACATGTGTTGGCATGGCATTCATTGTCTCGCCCTTGCAGCGATACAGAGACTTTTTTTTCCTTAGCTGAGACAACGAGCACCTGCGTATGAACTTTTACCATCAGTTGCTCGCTGTCACTGTTCAGGTACGCGCGTGCAATTGTCACCTCATGCAGCAACATACATTTTTAGTGCCTGACATGCCCAGCCGTTGAGCTCGTTTGAACTCTGCTTGCTTTCTTCTGTTTTCCAGCCATACCCTAGCAAAAAAAAGAGAAAGAATGGAACGCAAGCCGATTGGGAGACCCTGCACTAAAACTCTCTATTGGCCGAAGTCAACATGCGAGAAATGGCCCGTGTAGAGCTTCACAGACAAAGCGCCCACACCACTGATCACGACGACGATCAGGGCTCTCACCACGGTGGTCGGTGGAGGAAAATTCCGCCCACCGCTTCGCGGCACCGCCCACTGCTTTCGGTAGACCACCCACCACCCCGACTGACATCTTCGAAATGCGCGCCTTAATAAAAAAAATACCACCTGCGCGTGCCCAACGCCAGCAAGTCGTGCATCGCGCCACCTGGTTATGTAAAAACGAGTCTAAATGGGTGTCCGCGCGGTCTCTAAGATCGCCTCACCAACCCCGGTGCCAACGCAAGAACACAGATGCCTTTGCCTCCGTTTTCTAGGTGCCAGGATTGCGTGACCAGAAATGAAATGGGAATATGTGTCAAAAACTGGAAATTTTGCCCGTCCGCACGGCTCATAAGCAGCGATATCACGCATCGGCGAACAAGCCGTGCTGGCATTTTCACCTCATGCGGGAAAACTGTCGCGGTAGTAGAAAAAATAGTAGCACGCGAGATCACAACTACTCATCGATGTTTGGGTTTCGTTTCTGTATGGTTTGGGGCAAGCATTTATTTTTATTGCGATTGCAATTGTATGGACACTCTCGACGGGTATTTTTGCCGTGGGCGTCGACATCGCCGTCATGTTCCGTATAAAGTCCAAATCGATAACATCCCCGCGCATCGTATGTTCTACCCCGGGTAATAGTGCGCTAGCGCGGGCGACGAGCGCGGCTGAAGAAGAGATCAAACGACCCGCCCCATCAGCGTCGATCGATGGACGCATGCGATAACTAGAGGCTGGATTTTTAGGCACTCAAAAATCGCGTTTTAGGCGCCGAAAATAGGCAGGCAAAACACCGCTTTAGGCCTCCAAAATCGTAAATATAGGCGCAAAAAGATTTACATAAATTCAAACAATTTCAAAGAAAGACGCGCACGACCTGTATCTGCGACAGGAATGCAATAAAATGTTATTGTTTATGATGGCACAAAGGCCCCAACGGTTAAACATAGCCACGCAATTGTCCTTTTTCCAGCTCGGTTCGAAGAACACGGTCTCCCCTTTTATTGCCTAGCATGGTGAGTCAAGTGTCCACCGTCGAATCAACACACTCCTGGGTCTCTTTGTTTTGGGCATGGCTGAGAAGAGCCATGCTCACAACTTTGGGCTGTCTAAGGGCCCACGATGAGGTGGTAGGTCTCGGCCTGACTGTCCCGTCGTGGGAGTGGCCCACCTTCTGCGTACTTAGGCACACGACTCCGGACTTTGTTAATAAAGTTTTTTTCCAATCCAATCCAATCGAATTCATACATTTCTACGCCGGAACAATATGCTATCTTAGATTTTGCCTAATATACTGAGTACAACGCTCATAACTTGCCAAGCGATAAGAAACTTCACTACAGAGTATTTACTGACACCCAAGATGCCTTTCGCGCTTGCAAACACACTCGCACAACCACTTCTGCTGTTCAAAAACTGTGTTTCTATGTGCGTCGTCTACAGGAACGAGGACATGACTTACATTTGCACTGGATCCCGGGCCACATGGGTATACCAGGAAATGAAGGGCCACGACGACTAGCGAGCGCGATCCTACTATCCGCGCAGCCTAAACCGCCCGTAAACATTCTGTGCAACGCATCAGAAGCAACTGAAACATACAGTGATTGGTACAATCCCATGGAAGCAATAGTCCAAGCAAAGCGCTACCGGCGCAGCCATCTGCTCGAAATATCCAACCCATTTGACATACCTCCTCTTCCTCCGAGCGCTGATACCCGCCGGCAACAGGTACTGCTGCGGCAGGTAAAGACCAGAACCGTCCTTACCCCTTCCTCGTGCAGACGGTTTCGTGGAAACCAAGACTGTCGTGACCTGGGAACCCCGAATACTGGCATCTGCAGCCACTGTAACACCCGAGAAGACCTAGAGTACCTCTTCTGGGACTGACCGCTGTAATCTGGATCCAGGCTACAGGCCATTGCCACAATCCCACCAGAATGGCGTCCAACTTCATTCCAGGCCTGGGTATAACCCGGCGTAGCACCGCCGCCGCCACCAAGGAACTATGGCGGTCGCTGCTCGAGTGCCTGGACGACCCGAAGCTCCAGCCATTGGCACCAGCCTCCCTCTCGGGCGTGACAGCCAGGACATCAACTCGCAAGAAGACGCTCATTAAGACTGCTTTTTTTCTCTACCCCCCCCCCCCCCCCCCTTTTTTTTTGATCCCGTCTCTCCCCCTACAATCACCGCAGCCCTCCAAGGGCACAAATGTGAATGAAGACGTGTCAACAACAACAACAACATCTGTCGGTGAACACCTTAAAATGCCCCTCACCAGGTTTGAGCATTTCGAGCCGACAAATGTAATGAATGCACTGGGAGCTTACGCGCTCACGACCACGTCTGCCAAGGTTTGCAACGCTACGCGCCGCGGAAAGACGTGAAATTTTAAGCTGAACGCCGCTTGCCCATCGCCTCGCGGGCGCGCGCCCCAGCATGGAGGAGATTATGTGTGGTGTCGTCTCGCGCTGTAAATATGCAAGCTAGAATTCCTCATGTGACCTAGTAAATGGCTTTTTAAGAAGTAATTTACAAACAAAACAAGAGCCACGTGCGCATCACATTTTTCTTTCTTTTGATCTACACTCCCCTTTCCCCTGACGGCACTACACGGTTTCGCATTGGTTGCCCACCTTCACGTGGCTACACAGAGGGAGCCCCCGTTTCCTGCCCACCGCCACACTCAGGTCTTCAAAGTGGTTCTTCAGCTCTTCGGGGACAGTGCACTGTACAACCGGCTGTAATAGCCGCCCGCCGCGTCCTCGCCAATGGACGCCGTTCTCCTCTTCCCATCTTTATTTCCTTGTCCCTATTCCCCTGCAGACGCTGAGACGTGCTCTTTTGCAGACGCTGAGACGATGTGGAGACGCTGAGAGGTGCATTTAGGGTTGCAGAAATAGCGTCCTTTCCTTTGCTCAACCTCTCCTCCTCATCATCTTATCTACCGCGGTGGTGTAGCGGTTACAGTGCTTTGCTGCTGACCCGAAGGTCGCGGATTCGATCCCGGCCGCGGCAGTCGCATTTGGATGGAGGCGAAATGCTGGAGGCCCGTGCACTGTCCGATTTCAGTGCACGTTAAAGAAGACCAGACGGTTAAAACTTCCGGAGCACTACACTACGGTGTCCCTCATAATCTTATCGTGGTTTTTGCAAGAAAAACCCCAGAGATCATTATTCCTCTACCACCTCCAACCACTCGCGCCATGTCAGCTCGGCGGCGTAAGGGGACCGGCGGGAGTGCTGCTGGCAGTGGCGTAGCCAGGAGGACCACACGTTCGGCCACTGGTGCAAGGTCTGCGACCGCTAGTGGTCCGACAACAACCTGACCACAATCCCTACTATAACAACGTGCGACGTCTTTATATTACAGTAGAGGAATTGTACGGAGCATTCACGGTTTGCCCAATTATCTCCGAGCCAGCTCCTCAATCATCATTCACTTCGAGGATATGGCGTGAATTTTTTTTTTTTTTTTTTGCCATGGCATACAGAGCAGAGACTGACACTCGACCACATCTGCCTGTCTTCAGATCAAGGAGGTCCCCCCCCCCCCCCTTCCCCGAAAGAAATTCTGCCTACGCCCCTGGCTGCTAGCGGTAGCTTTCCGGAAGTCGGTTGAACTAGAGGGCTAGGTTGAAACCCACAGAGTTCCAAAAGGTCAGTGTTCGCCGGCAGCATGAATAACGGTCTCAAACTGCACTCGAAATTGGAAGCAAAATAGCCTTCATATAGGCACCGATTTTGAAGATAGGCATTTATAGGGACTTATAGGCAAAGCATTTATGGGCACTATAAAAACATTAAAAATGCCTTTCTTAACCCCTAATTCATGCTCATATATCAAAAATGGCACAATAGAAACGCAAGGAACAAAGTATGCTTCTGCCTGAAATCCGGTCTCTAGCGATAACATCCCCCCACGTGTTAGGCCTGCCGTCGAATGCTCAAGGAGGGAGGAAGCGCCCCGCCTGTTTTGAACGATTCGTGCCTGCGAAGGGAGGGGGGGGGGGGGGGGGGGAGTCGCAGAACGCTGGTGTAAAAGAATACGGCCGTTCCCAAAGAACACCGCCACTGCCTGGAGCGGCCGTATGCTCTTAAAAAAGCGTTTCGTAGAGTTACTCCAGACTGCATATAAAAGAGTCAGCTGCCAGCCTTACTTCTCATAACATTACCAGTTGTTGCTATCGCGTTCATTGCTTCGCGCTTGCGATGGTTTTTTTTTTTTTTCATCTCGAGGTTATACAAAATTCTATGGGCAGCCCCTTGCCCGACGTGGAAGTGCAGAAAGTAAGCGGATGGCCCCCTTGTACATTAAAGGAGTATTCATTTTCGACCGTATAAATGCACAAGCAACATTCCTGTTCATTAGTAGCATCGAGGTTCACTACTATTTTTGGCGTTCTCAGCTCCATAGTTCAGCGTCATCTGAAAAGTAAATCACAATCGTGCGTCACTTAGTCATTTAAACTGTATAGAAAGGCAGAGAGAAGACGTAAAGGGGAACAAGTGTTTAACGGGCGGGATTACAAAGAAGCATTACTTGAACTATCATGACAGTAAAGCGGTCCATTAGCTGCCCTTACTCTCTGCCCAGTGAAGCCTTCGAGGACGTACTACTGAAGCCTCCTGAAGGCATTTTCCTTCGGCATCCGCGATAGAGTGCCAGGTAAAGCCCAATCGGGAGCATCTGGCAGATGACAACTTTCTGCGCGTGTTGTAAACATACGGCCGCGTTAAAAGAAAGCACCTTTCCTTAGTGCCGTAGCGAAATTTTATGAGGCCGAGGCTGAGAACAAGCTGTCGAATAGGGCGATAGGACGACTGAACCGAACATAAGGACATATCTTCTAGAGCTTGCCTTTGTAACTTCTTTCTAGTCATTAAACTTTAGAGAGCTTCGGTCTGACTTAACAATGCGGCCGCCTTTTCCGCGCGCTCGGTGCACTCGGTATCGATATCGCAATTAAAGTTCGATGATAAATATTTCAAAATACGCGCAATTTTTCGTGTTAAAAATTGCTATCCCATAAATTGCGACGACCTACGACATTCTCAGATCAACAACTCCCATTCAATTATCAGTTATAAAGCAATTTCATCGCATTTTTATATAGTTCTTGTATGGTAGTATAAAACAAATGCCGTGAATGTTTAAACGAAACAAACGTAAATGTTAAAAGAATGCGGGAAGCGCTCAATTTCTTGCACACATTTCTGCACTTGGTTTTCGAACACTTAGCCAAAATCAATTGTCTTTCGCGTGCGAAGAACTTTTTCCGCTCAATATTGCTCTGGTATGATCTGGGAAGTAACTGTTATGTATGCATAAAGCTTTTTAATATTGCGTGAGAAACGTTTACATTCGAGTGAAATAACCCAAAGGAAAAACGGGTAACCACAAAAAAAAAAAACTCCGCCGAGCCGGATTCGAACCAGCGACCTATGGATGTCCGCATGAGTCAATCCTCTACAGTCCACCGCTCTACCAACTGAGCTATCGACGGAACGCAGGGAGCGCGGCGGCAAGCTTTACGTGAAGGACTCCCCACGCAACGTGACTTTCTTCTCTGAGGCGTGGTAAGCGCCCACTATGAAACTGGTTCAACCGCCCTACGTGAAGCTTCGCGTGCGCGTGCCTCGGCCTAAACGACGTCCTTCAATTGTACCTGTGTCACACGTTGCAGCGCTGATCGCGATTGAGCTCGCCTGAGATCAAATTTCTCAACAGTGATTGGCCATACCTTCTGCAGCTCGCCTAGTGGAGCCAATGACGATCAAGAAATTAGATCGGTGTCAGGCCTGATCGCGATCAAAGTGACCGTGTAACACAGGTATTAGACGATACGATGTACTGGCGAATATGACGAAAAGGACCCACTTCTACTGAGAAAAATACGGCAGATCCCACGCAATGTGGGAAGCAATGTAATGCGAAGCAGCCAACAAAGAGCTTCATACATCACCTTGTTTCTCTTTGACGAAAATGAAGTAATTCATGTCATGACATCAAGTTCACTATATACAACATGTTTGTTATGCATGCATGGATGTACAATATTTTATGTAATGGAACGTATATTCTGGTATTACAATTCATGACCTGCAATTTATGTTCGTCAGGCGCTCATGTCATGAAATACCAATTTTGGTGTATATCCAGTTAACAAAACAGCCGCGAGATTTGCACACGGGGACTTGTCCCTTATGTTTGTCATACACTCTTGTCCCGCCATACTAATTTTGCTATATATCAAGATTACGGAATGGCCGCAAGAGCACAAAGGCCGTTGCATTTAAATCATGCCAATGATGACACGTATACCATGACTTTCATGTTATGACCTGTCATTTACGTTCGTCATACGGTCAATTTATGTCATACCAGTTTTGGTATGACATAAAGTAGATAGATAGATAGATAGATAGATAGATAGATAGATAGATAGATAGATAGATTAGATAGATAGATAGATAGATAGATAGATAGATAGATAGATAGATAGATAGATAGATAGATAGATAGATAGATAGATAGATAGATAGATAGATAGATAGATAGATAGATAGATAGATAGATAGATAGATAGATAGATAGATAGATAGATAGATAGATAGATAGATAGATAGATACGCTCAAAGTCGCAGAAGTTCGCTAAGAAATGCTTCGCATTAAAAAACGTCATGTGTGCAATCACAATAATAAAATATCAGTTCCGTGCTACAACTCACATCTGAGAAGAAATATGACCTGTCGTAATTGGTTGTCTGCTTTTCTGGCCTTCTGAAACCCGAATACCATGCACAGACATAAGTGCTCTTCAAGGTACCAAATTCGACAGTACGAGCGTTTAAAAAGTCACATTCCTGCCTAACTATAACAGTTGGATGCTAAAGGCAGGAGCTCCATGTGGGTGAAGAAAGTAGCCATCCCCACAGATTCCTTGTGGAAAAAGTTTTGTTTGTTGACCGAAACACGGAGTTGGTGTCGTAAAATGATCTGATAGGCTCGCGCGTTGATGTTGTATTCTAGTTTATCGTGACGGCTTGCACTAATCAAAAGAAAGAAAAAGGAAACAAAGACTCCCTAGTGTCGTTTGTCGCCGCCTATGACGGTGAAGTAATGTAGAAAACACTGATGGCAATATTTGTAAAAGCTGAGTACAAATTGCACTTAAGCCATTTCGGTTCGTATCCGCTATATGCCGCTATATGCTATCGTTCTTGCAATATTTCTCTTGGAAACAGCTAGTGTGAGAAACATTCCATTCTGGAAATACCCTATGGCCGAAGATATATTAAAGGAAGATAGCACCTGCGTGGTTACATTGTCATCATAGCACAGAAGGCTATAAAACTCGCTTGTCTTTGCAAACAATCGCTTCGTGTGCCAGCTACTTATACCGGTGGCCAAGCTCGCTTGCCGTTCATACGTGACTGGAATTATTCGCTTCTCAATGTATATAGACCAGTAGCGGAAGTGTTGCAATGCATGAATCGCAGGAGGCTGCCCGCTATTGATACGAAGGACAAAAAGGCGTCTTTTCACCGGCACCGTGGCTTAGTTGGTTAAAGCGTCTGTCTAGTAAACAGGAGATCGTGAGTTCGAATCTCACCGGTGCCTGACAACGTTTGCTGTTTCTTTTTCCTTCTTTTTTTGTATGTCGGCCAAAGCCCATTACTCCAAGTGGTTCCACTGCTGAAAAGTGGGCATTCCGGTTCTTCAAAAAAGAAAGAAAAAGAGAAAGGAGCGACCTTATTTTTAGGTCTGGCTGTCCCCTGCCGCCAATTTCACGGTGGGTGCCCTCCCAAGCCACAATGTACTTCGTCTGCTGAGCACCATGCCGAAAGTTCGCTTGTACCGATTTCACCGTTAGGTACCCGGCGCCAGCAATTCTTTGCCTCACACAGCAGCGGCGGATGCTCGACTATTCCACCAAGGCTGTGGTGGGTTGTAGGTGCGCCCAAGGACCTTTACAGAACCTTGTGGCGCCACCTTTCGAGATGAGGAACCATGAACAGCCAAGCGCCAGGTCTGTGTACTCCTCTATCCCTTTCGAAAAACCGGTGGGTTTCCGGTCGGCACTGGGAATCGAACCCGGTACCTACCACATTGGTAGCGAACGCTCAACCTTGTAGGCATCGCTGCGGTTCGGTACGGGCTTGGTTGATTGCACTCACTCTTTCAAACGTGTTGTAGGTGGAACGACTTGCTCTTTCAGTGGTGATAGACTAATGGTAACAGACACCGCATCCTGATTTGGAAAATCAGCATACCGCATTTACTCCTGTAATGGCCGCATACCATGTAATAGTCGCACCGAGAACTTTGTTAAAAAATCTCCCCTCCCCCGCCTCCCCTAAAAGTATAATAAACGCGAAACATTTTTTAGCGAACCAAAGGCACTTTGGCAGTTTCTATCTCTGTATATATATTTAGGGTCCCTTCCTAACCTTGATACGAGGGTCGATCAAAAAGTTTTCCAACTTGGCTATAACCAAATATCTCACATTTATCTCTCACTGCATTTAGTTAAGGTCATCTCTACATCAAGCATGGTCTGAAATTCAAGCCTTCCAGTTCGTTATTTGGTCTGCATCAGTTAGTAAAACATGGCGTCCTCCCACAATTTGAAGCTCGAGTGCCGGAGCGGTGCAAAATTTTTATGCAAAGAAGGAAGTTCCTGCAGAGAAATTCGCAGTAGAATACTGAATGTGTATGGCAGCGAATGTCCTTCATATGTTACAGTGACTCGGTGGTTGATTGAGTTTAAACATGACCGTGTGCACGTAGAAGACGAGCCGAGATCAGGCAGGCGGACCACTTCAACCGATTTTGACAATTAAGCCTCTGCAGACTGTTTTGCCATGAATAATCGCCGAATAAAGGTGTCTGAAATTGGTGGATGTTTTGGGTACGTTCAAAGTTTGGGCGCGATTGGTGCCGTGAAACCTCTCTGCACAAGATGGACACCACCGGGTTCATTCATCAAGGGCTCTTTTGCACCTCTATTCAAGCGTCCCAGAAAATTTTCTCTCCCGCCTTGTGACTGGGAATGAGACGTGGCTGTATTAGTGGGACCCAGAAACCGAACACCAGTCTATGCGTAGGTGGCATCCGGGGTCCCCTTCCCCGAACATGTTGAAGACGCAACGCTCAGGGAGAAAAGTGATGGCGACACTTTACTGGCACGCAAAGGGGATCCTGCTCACAGAGTATCGTGAAAACAGTGGGACAGGCAAATACTACGCCAACGTTCTTCGAAAACTGCTTAAAGCCATCGTGGAAAAACACCGAGGTGTAGCGAGAAGAGGTGTCCTCCTCCTGCACAACAACGCCCAGGTTCAAAGGTCGTGTTGCCCAGGCTGACATTCGAGAGTGTGGTTTCGAACAGCTGGACCACCCACTCCACAGTGACCACCTAACACTCAGTGACTTTTATGTATTTCCAAATTTAAACAAACACCTCAAGGGAACGAGGTTTGATTACTTGAACTCGCTTCAAACACCCACAGAGTGGCTTGGAAACCAGGAAGAAAGCGTTTTTTTAACACGGTATCCAAAACCTTCTGGAAAAATCGGAGAAGTGCATCAGTCTGCGGGGAGATTATGCTCAACAATAGATGTTTTTTTTAAGCTGTGGCAGTATTCCTGATATGCGAGTTGCAAAACTTTTTCATGGCCCCTCGTATGTAACAAAATTGGCACTGGAGGTCATGCACTATGACCTACATGGTTGACTGGTTATGGCATGAATAACGAGAAAATACTGTCGTGTACCTCACGAAACTCTTTCCCTCAGTGACATTTGCCACATTATTGCAAGGGCCGTGGTATGCGAGTATATGCCGCAGTTGATTGAGTTTATATCACCCTATAGGTACGGCGAGAACATACATTGGAAATCTTAACTTGATAATGTCAAGGATCTCTTATCGCAAAAAATCTAATGTCGGCGCCCGCGGCGTTATCGGCGAGTGGAAAATCCCGACAAATGCGAAGAACAGAAATCAAGACTCGAGCCGCAATCGAACCTAGACATTCTGCGTGCCAGTCCAGCATTCTTCCGCAAAGCCGTGCAAAGTCTTGAAACAGCTTTAATAAAAGACCCCATGCCTGCGTCATTTCGCAGCAACATCAATTTGTGGTTGCTGTGTTGGGTATCTGCATTGATAAGAATGTAACAAAGAATGTAACGAAGTAGCGTGCGCTCTTCTTCGATAAAACTGACGTCTTTTCTCTAACGCGAGTGCAGACGTTACGTTGAACCATAAGCTACCGTCTAAGGGCCAATGTTGTCGACGTGCCTGGTAAGCCCTCGACATGCGCACGACTACTTCAGTCGCCAAAACATGTCGATCCAATGCGTAACGTTCGGCTCAAAGCGAAAAAAATTCCGGCTAGTCCCACACATTGTGGGAATCGATTTCATGCGAAGCAGTCAGCGAGTAGCCGCCTATGCCGCATCGTTGTTTTTTTTTCGTTTTTTTCTTCATTCAAGCATTACGAGCTAGGTCGACGTCTTTGTGTAAATTGAGTAGTTGTGGTCATATCGAGGGCTTACTAGGCACGTAGAGTTCACTGGCGCTTAAAGAGTATCTCATGATCCGATGTAAGATCGCTACAAGCTCTTAATCACATAACGTGCACTTCGTTTTATCGAAACGGGGTGCGTGCTACGATGCGATGAGGTGCGCGTCATGAGTAGCGGTCGTCGGTGTATTCCTCCAGGGTCCACCAACAATTGACTATACCTTGCAGCATCATAAAGTTTGCTACGTTCTCATCAAAACAGTTAGCCAGCACTCCAACCACACATCATCTTTCCCCGAGATGACTGCTGTAAAGCGACACTTAAAATGCAGCATAGGCAGCGAGATGCTGACTTCTTCACAAGAAACAGATCCCTCAGTTCGTGGGATATGCCGGATTTTTTCAAAAAACTGCCTGTGTTTTGGCCGCACCCTTAATTTTTGGGAGGGTTAATAGTATTACATGTTGTGCGATTCGACAATTAGGAAGTGGATTTGAAATGTTTTCTTTGATGTGGTGGCCCCACATATGCTTAGCCCTATAAGACGTGCTCCAAGTCTTTGTCTCAGGACGTCAACGTGCCTCTTCAGCTGGTTCCTAGCTCTGTACGTGCTATTCTCAATACGGACTCAACTTCAAGCCAAATCAGACTAATGAAATCCGAGTTCGAATTAAATCAAAAACTTTCCAAGCTTATTGGAATACGAAAAATAACAATATTGGCTATCGCAGAAAATATTTTCAAGTTTGTTGCACAACAAACATTGTACAAAAAATTATGCATAAGTGACATCATTGCATTGCACTGCAACATCTCGATTTATTGCCCGCTTTTCCTAACTTGGCGAATCGCCGCGTACTGACAACGATAATATGCTCATATTTCCAAACAACAATACCGGCCCTGTTATAATATATGTGCCTATCACCGCCGCATTAAGAGACATTGCTATTCCGCCTCGAACGCGCTCGATAGCGAGAGCGCTATCAATCAAGCAAGCCAGTGCACTGGAAGGATCGCTTTTCAGCGGTGGCATAACTTGGAGTAATGTGCTATGGGCCACAAAAAAAAATGATTGCCAGGCACCGGTGAGATTCGAACTCACGATCTCCTGTTTACTAGACAGGCGCTTTAACCAACTAAGCCACGGCGCCGACGAGTACGCTCTTTATCGTCGTTCGTAAGAATCCTGCGATTGCATCATTCAGATACCTGCGCGATCGGTCGAAGTACATTGAGTATTGCCTTCACGTATGTACGCGAAGCGCGCTTAATGACTGGAATAAGTGGCTGGTACGCGAAGGGAATGTTTCAGGCATAAGCGAGCCCTTCTGCGATCACCTATTACGCGTGATCTGTGCAATGTAGACAGTCTGACAGAGTATCGGTAACCAAAACTACGGCAGCGGAATATATTTCTAACATAGCTATTTATGTAGAGGAATGTTGCCCTTGGTAGCGTTTCTGTAGACGAGTAGTCTACAAAAAAGACTTCTCGTCTTTTCCTACAATTTTAAATGCGAAGCATTTCTTTGCGAACCTCTGGCACTTTGAGCGTTTCTATCTACGTATCTATCTATCTATCTATCTATCTATCTAGCCGCCTACGTCCGTGTGCTCTCATGATCGCCTCCTTAACTTGGTGTAGACCAAAATTTGCATGGGAAGGTAAGAGTATTTGACAAATATGATTGCCGGTTCAGGACATAAATAACATTAAAACCCTGTCGCGTACGTCGTCAAACCCTTTCCACTGGACACGTGTGGCACATAACCGTTTACCACGGGCCGCGGGGTGCGGGTATGCGCCACAGGTGATTGACAGTTTATATCTACCCAGGAACAGCGAGGAGGGACATTGGTTACTTAAATGCTAGATCGTTAAGAAAAACCAACATCGGCAGCGTTGACTCAACGAATGGAAAGAATAAAAATTAGGATCCCAGCCGGAATCGAACCCAAGCATTCTGCGTGGCAATCAGACATTCTGCCACTGAGCCACGCCAGGTCGATAAACTGGCTTGGAAAAACAGCATACGCAGGCGTTATATCGGTGCAACGTCAATTGTGCTTGTGGTGCTGGCTGTCTAATCTTAAAAGAACGCAATAAACACTACATGATACTCCTACGATGTGTACTCCTACGATGCAGGCGTCATATCAGATTAACGTCTGCAGTTCCAGTGTTGGCTCCGCTTTTATAGCAGTCTTATAAAGATTACATTTTTGTATTGCTATGATTGAGCAAGATAAATTGAAGCATTCCTCGACCCCAGAGGAATACATTAACGAAAGTTACATATGATATCCACATCACCGCACCGTAAAGTGCACTTCGTCCGCCAGAACGACGCAGTCTCCTCTTCATTTCTTACGAGGCTGGGCGATGGCCTCATACTGACCGAGGATGATGCCAGATTGATTGACAGCCGCTTTGTGGATTAGGCTACGTAGGCCACATATGCCCAGGTAGCCTACGAATACGACAAACACCAGCCACTGATGTTGGTCTGCGTAGCACTATCCAGGCCTACCAGCCTCAGCGGCCTATACCTCACCAACGCGAAGGGTGGCTTCAGGTTCCGACATGTCGCCGGCTCTGTCGACAGACAATTTGTCGACGAAATGACCGAGGCATCCAAGAATTCCAACAGCTCTACTATACCACATACTTCACTACACATGGGCCCCTCGTCACCACGATCACGACCGGATACTATAAGAGTCATGACCAGCTGCTGGTGCTCACTGATCACGGTGATGACGCCCTTGTTCAAGAACTGTCAAGAACTTCTTCCACACATGCACACGGGTTCGTGAAACGTGCATGTGTTCTCGGGACACGCATAAGCACTACATATCACCTTAACGCTTCTGGTGTTGGTAATACCCACGTTGCCATTGGCAGCGTTACCCAACCGTAAACAACTGGTTATATAACACATATGCGGCTCTTCAGCATATATATGTGTGCGTATAAAATTTATACAAATCTTTAGTATCATTTTGTAATGTGTCGCTCACTAAAAAAAGTTACGCCAGTCACCTTCCCGCCGCATGCTTCGCATAACATCGACTCTCACTGTACGTGGGATCTGCCGAATTTTTTCTACTCGTCTTTTCCTACAACTACATTTTTTTGCGTAATAACAACATAACAGAAGCGGTTTTTGCTGATCTGTCTGTCAACTTATTCAAAAGTTAGTCTTAATTGTGTTAGGGGAAAAGCAACCCCGATAAAATACAGTTAGAGCCATTTGTGTATACACCGTTTACCGTTGGTGCACATCTCTGAGGTGCTCCTGCGTGGCGGACGCTTGTTCACTGCCACCCGCGAGGTTGCGCAAACGGCCAAAGAGGGCGCTTTAAAGCAGGGGCGGCGCTAGGGTTTTTTCAGTGGGGGGCGCACCCACGACCAGCGACTTCCTTCGGAAAGGGGGGGGGGGGGTGTAGAATGGCGGGAACCTCACTCAAGCTTTTTGTTTTAACCGTGTCTGCTTCTGGAGGCATAGAGGAGGGGTGGGTGAGAGGGGGACTGCGCCCCCGTACGCGGCGGTGGTGCTGCCCCACCTGTCTGTCGCCTCCGTTTCTCTGCTTTGATCTACAGGGCGTGGTCGCCCGTGCTCATGCGCCAAAGTACGAAAAGAATCATTGGACTTTCACAGAAAAGCTAGGTTCCATTTTATGCTCACATGATCTTTTTCAATGCCGACTTGCAGGCTAGGGTTTCTGCTGGATACACAAAAAAAAAATTGATCGAAGCTGCGTGTGAAGGCCTCCTGCAGAAAATGAAAGGTTGCACTAAAGAGAAAGATACCATGAACAAAGATAAACCCCTGGGTATGGCCTACATTCATCGTATCTCGCATAACATTAAAAAGAAACTGGCGAGTCATTACGATGTCCATGTCGTTTCTCGGGCTGCCTGTAAGCTAAGCAGTGTGTACCCTTTGGTGACACAAATTATTAAGGGTGGGCCTCGTTGCTCAACAAAACAGGACTAGAAATTCACCCGCCTGTGTATTTGGTGTAGTGTATGCAATTACCCTCACATGCGACAACCCCTACATTAGAGAACACGGGAGGCATTTTAATGAAAGAACACGTCAGCATAACTGCAATCTAAAATCAATGCAAGAGGCACCTTGGCCCTGCATTGTAAATGATGCAAAGGCAAAGGCGAGGGTAAGAAAAAGATTCCTTGCAGAGCGATATTAGAAATGACTCCCTTCCTGTCCAGATCCAGTCAACAAACCGGAAGGGAGATCGTCGATGCATTCCATGTCATTAAAACTAGAGACAAGTGTGTCCACAAACCATTTTTAATCACTTTTACAGGTAAAACTTGCTTTTCTCAACGATCACCTTTCACTTTTGATACTTTTGTGATATAGTTAGTCTGCAGTACGCTTTTCGATGGTTACCGGCACGTATATTTGTCAGGATAGTGTCACGTAGTTAGGTTAGCGCTTGAACAATGTTTACGCTTTGGTTTTGAAAAATAAACAGCTGTCAGTCTGCGCCCGTGGTGTGTGGCTTTTTCCTTCTTTCTGTCCTCGCTTTTTTCGCGCAGTTTTAACTTCACTCAATACCGTTGTGTGGCAAAAGCATTATCAGCTGCTACGGTAATTTTCA
Source organism: Rhipicephalus sanguineus (assembly GCF_013339695.2). Lineage (NCBI taxonomy): Eukaryota > Metazoa > Arthropoda > Arachnida > Ixodida > Ixodidae > Rhipicephalus > Rhipicephalus sanguineus. The sequence continues at coordinate 40,620,990 of NC_051181.1, read as the reverse complement.
GTAGTGAGCCCTCGTAACTGTAAAGCCTAGGGGGTATAAATAATAAATAAATAAATAAATAAGTAAATAAATAAATAGATAACATAAATAAATAAATAAATAAATAAATAAATAATAAAATAAATAAATAATAATAAATAAACTTCTCTCGCGTGTACAATGTAAACAGCGTCAATGCGCTGCGCACTGCTCTACTGCGCACATTGTATGTTCGTCAAAGAACAGTGTATGTTCTTTATGCGTTCGTCACTTCTCGAAACTGTGGCATGTTCCACCTTCCGTGGTTGAAGACTAAAGTGCGCAGTAGAGCGGTACGCAGTGCACTGATGCTCTTTACATTGTATCCCAGGAGAAGTTTATATTTATTTATTTATTATTTATTACTACCCCTAGGCTTTACAGAGAGGAGGGTTTCACGACTGAAAAATACGTAGCAGCTGCAAATGCTTTACCACACAACGGGTAGTGAGCGAAGTTAAAAGCGAGGACAGGCTGACAGCTTGGCGCAGACCGACAGCTGTTTATTTTGAAAACCAAAGCGTAAACTTTTTCAAGCGATAACCTAACCACGTGACCGGTCGTCATAAATACACGTGCCGGCAACCATCGAAAAGAATTCTGCAGAATACCTCACTCACAAAAGTTGCAAACAGGTGATATCAGGTGAAACGAGAACTAATCTATACGCATCATAACAACACATGAGCGAAGGGCCGTTTACAAGGCAATGACCGAGCGAAGAACCAATCAACCGAGTAAACAACATAAAACAGTTCAACAAGATTCAGCGATGGTAACAAGAAAATGCGCAACAAGGAGCGCGGAATGGGGATCAACAGTCAGCCAAGGTAAATGTGAAGCCACGGAAACAAAAAAAAACTAAAAAAACTTGAGGAAACGCCATGAACACTTGTGTTATCAAACACGTTTTAATGCTTCTTTGTCTTTATTCAATTATTAATTTTTTTTCAAGGATCGGCCTGAGCAACGTTTATAGATACTTTTTCAGTTCCGTAACTCCTCCGCCGAAGGCGGCCGCCGCTTTTACCCAGGCAGTGAGAGGGCGCCACAGTCGTGAATAGCGCTGTCGTGCGCGCGGGACACACGTGTTCTTTCCCGTAGTTGCTTCGCCGCGTGCGAGGCTGTCATGGAATGTTTTTCCTGGGTGTGTTGGCTGTGCATGCGCGAGGTTACTCTCGACGACTTCGGTGAATTCAGACAACCGAGCATTCCTTTCCACAGGAAGTCAAGCAGTTTTCAAGCTTTGCGATGCCAACTTGTTTCGTGCCCGGCTGTGCCAATGGGTACAAAAGCGGCACTTTTTTGCGCCGCCGCCCGATCCGCAGCATCTTGAAAGCTGGGTGCGAGCTATTTCTCACGCCGATAAACCGCGGAGCAAAACATGCAAGACCATATACTATAGCGACCAAGTTTTGCCACTTGTACCTTCCTTAGTGCATTTGAAAGCATCTGTGCAAAAAAAAAAAAAAAAAAAAAGCGTCGGGAGGTCCTCGTCCAGAAAAATGCGATGAAAGAGAAAATGGGCCAACAGCTTATGTCCATGCCATTCCGCGACCTCTCAGGTGTTCTGACGACCGTGGGTACTGTGCACCATTACCAGAAGCAACGGCCTTTTGTTACCTGGCAGGCTACGTGGCTTTCAAATTGAAGAAAACAACGGTTGCGAGGTCTGCAAATACGATGCCCTTGGCAGGCGGGATTACCCGCCGCTTGAGTCCATGCTGGTCACTGTGCGCGAATGTGTCAGTGGTAGCCTTTCAGAGAAACTACTTGCACGTAAGCACGTACGGTAGAGCGTGCTATCAAGCATGCTAGCAGGACACATTTTTTGGTGACCTGTTTTGGGGTGTGCTGAATGCTCTTATAACTAGAGGCACAAACACTGTTGGCTTCACTTTTATTTACTCCCATGCACTTCTTTGCGCAAGCCAATGCTTAGAAAACAGCAGTACCATTAGGGCATAGAGAGGCGCAAGAAAGCAAGTTTAAAAAATTAGCTGGCAGCAAACCTGCCAACACAACGTAGCAGGAAGGGGTGGGGTCAAACTTCCTCGTCCGATAATTTTCGATTTGCATGTGTATATATCCACGCACCCATACAAACACACGCACGACACACAAAAAATGTGATTGACCCCCCCCCCAGGCCCGTAGCCTGGAATTTTTTTTCGGAGGTGGGGGGTACTTGCTGAAAACCTTGACTATTTCAGAAAAACACCTATTTTCATTATTTATTTTTGGTAAAAACACATATATCAAAATTTTTGAGGGGGACATGCCCCCTCCCCCCCCCCCCCCCCTTGGGCTACGGGCCTGCCCCCCTCCTCGAATATAATGCCTGGTTATGCTACTGCCTGCCAACAATGCTGTGCAGTATCTACGCGTGTAAAAAATTTCCACGTTCATTTTGCATACCAAGGATCTCGGTTTGCTTTCACAATGTAATATTTTTTGCGATGCCACCATGTTCGAATTAATTGACCAAAATGCAGTTGCTTGTCGGTTTGAAACAATACAAATGCGCATAATCATTTCGTACAATGCAAGGCTTTCGAAAACATCACATAACGCGAAGTTGCAAAATTATTACGCACAGAACATGGTGTGCTCTTGGCTAGACCACATTTTTTCATGTTAATGAACGCACTAGAATTACTGAAATGATATGTGTCCGTCAGTTCTCGCGAAATCCGGGACACGCTTGCCAACCGCGAAAAATTCTCGGCGAAAAATTCGAGTATATTGATAGAGCAATGTTTGATTCGTACTACAAAATGTTGTAAATTTCCCCGCGTTTGAGAGATGCTATGTAACCCTTAGTTTTCTACGTTTGAAATTCGTATTTTTGGAGCATGCTCAATAGCCAAACTAGTGTGGTCTTAACGAAACGGACATGGAAAGGCGCAGAGCGAAGCGAGCACGTTGTCATTGCCCAAAACTGACGCCTGCGAAGCGTGTCTGTACAGGTCTTTTCAAGTTTGTGAGCAATATAACGCGCGCAAATTGAAGTAAATGTCCAATTAATGTTAAGTAAGGAGAGTAAAGACCAAATACAGTGTTCGCGCAATTCTCATTCGGCCGTGTGCAATAGCTCATGCGAAGAAGCCCTTCGTGCTAGCAGACGACCCTCGCCCTCCTAGCGCAAAGCGCGACTGCAGCGCTGTGGTGGCGGGTGCGGCGGCAGGCCGCCTCCTCCCTACGCGCGCCGCGAGGAGATACGGAACTGAAAAAGTATCTATAAACGTTGGGCCTGAGCACGAGAGTTGTAAAAACATACAAAAAGGTAGTCTTTTTTAATATCGCTTTGCAAGGAATCTTTTTCTTACCCTCGCCTTTGTTTTTGCATTCTTTGGAATGCAGGGCCAAAGTGCCGCCTGCATTCCTCTTTACATTCCAGTTATGCTCACGTGTTTCTTTCATTGAAACGCCTCTTGGTTTCTCTCATGTAGGGGTTGTCGCATGTGAGGAGTAATTGCATACACTACACCACAAACACAGGCGCTGAATTCTAGTCACGTTTTGTTGAGGCAAACGAGGCCTACCCTTATTAATTTCGTGTCACCAAAGGGTACACACTGCTTAGCTTACAGGCAGCCGAAGGAACGACATGGACATCGTAATGACTCGCCAGTTTCTTTTTAATGTTGTGCGAGATACTATGAATGCAGGCCATAACCTGGCGTTTATCTTAGCTACGGTCCTCTTTCTCTTTAGTACAACCTTTCATTTTCTGCAGGAGCCCTTTACACGGAGCTTTGACCAATTTTTTTTTCCATATCTAGCCGGAACCCTAGCCTGCAAGTCGGCCTTGAAAAAAATCATGTGAGCATAAAATGGAATCTAGCCTTTCCGTGCAAGTCCAACGATTCTTTGCGTACTCTGGCGCGTGAGCACGGGCGACCACGCCCTGTACATCAAAGGAGAGAAACGTAGTCGATAGACAACCGGGGCGGCACCACCGGCGCGTACGGGGGCGCAGTCACCCTCTCACCCACCCCTCCTCCTCTATGTCCTCCAGAAGCAGACATGTTCAACATGTCCGCTTTTGGAACTCACTCATACAAAAGCTTGAGTGAGTTCCCCGCCATTCTGCACCCCCCACCCCCTTTCCGAAGGGAGTCGCTGGTCGTGGGTGCGCCCCCCACTGAAAAAAATCCATCGCTGCCCCTGCTTTATAAAGCGTGGCTCTTTGGCCGTTTGCGCAATCTCGCGGGTGGCAGTGAACAAGCCTCCGCCACGCAGGAGCACCTCAGGGATGTGCACCAACGGTAAACGGTGTATACATAAATAGCTCTAACTGTATTTGTCGGGGTTGATTTCCCCCTGACACAAGAATAACGTTTGAATAAAGTTGACAGACAGATCAGCGAAAACCACTTCTAGTTGGTTCGTTTATTATGTAAAAAATGTAGTTGAGGAAAAGACGAGTAGGAAAAAATGCAGGAAAGGACGAGGAGTATTTTTTTTTTCGTATACTACACGTTCTACGGAAAGCTACCGCGGGCAACAATCCGGTACGCAAATGGCTTTGTGAGAGAATATATTCCGACGCCGTAATTCTGGTTATCGACACTGGGTCAAATTGTCTACATTGCACAGATCACGCGTTTATAGGTGGTCGCAGAAGGGCTCGCTTAGCCTGAACATCCCCTTCGCGTACCAGCCACTTATTCCAGTCATTAAGCGCGCTTCGCGTACATACTGTGAAGGCATACTCAATGTACTTCGACGATCGCGCAGGTATCTGAATGATGCAATCACAGGATTCATACGAACGACGATAAAAGCGTACTCGTCGGCGCCGTGGCTTCGTTGGTTAAAGCGCCTGTCTAGTAAACAGGAGATCGTGAGTTCGAATCTCACCGGTGCCTGGTAATCTTTCATTTTCACTTTTTTTTTTTTTTTGCACGTGGCCCATAGCACATTACTCCAAGTTATGCCACCGCTGAAAAGCGATCCTTCCGGTGCACTGTCTTGCTTGATTGATGGCGCTCTCGCTATCGAGCGCGTTCGAGGCGCAATAGCAATGTCTCTTAAAGTGGCGGTGTTATAGGCACATATATATATAACAGGGCCCGTATTGTTGTTTGTAAATATGAGCATATTATCGCTGTCGTACGCGGCAATTCGCGATGTAGGAAAGGCGGGAAAGAAATCGAGACGTTGTACGTTAATGCAATGGTGTAATTAAGCAAAATTTTTTGTACAATGTTTGTTGTGCAACAAGCTTGAAAATATTTTTCTGCGATAGCCAATATTGGTCATTTTTCGTATTCCAGTATGTTTGAATAGTTTTTGACTTATTAGAACTTGGATTTCATTATTCTTTTTTGGTTTGAAGTTAAGCTGATATATACTGAGAATAGCACGTACAGGGCTACGAGCCAGATGAAGAGGCACGTTGGCACCCTGAGACAAAGACTTGGAGCACGTCTTATAGGGATGAGCATATGTGGGGTCGCCACATCAAAGAAACCATCATTTCAAGTCCGCAATTTAAGAGGACGCTAAAAAGCAAAACGATTTTTCTCATGTTAGTAAAGTACTCTTTCACGATACCAAAAACACCAAGCTTGCTGCGAGAAGACGCTTAGTAAGCGAGAAAACGCGCAAAAACAAAATGTGTGTAGCGACGCCACCTTGTAGTTCTCGCACCATTCGCCGTGACGTCAAATGTTTTGACGGCGCCTACTAGGGACTACGTGGTTCCTAATCGGTAAAAATGAAGTACGTTGTCCTCTGAGGGGGCCATAGACTTTACATACCAAGTTTGGGGTGATTTTGTTGACTCAATGGTGCCAAAATACGATAAATATGCTTTGAAATTGGTGACGTCACGCGGGGAGATTTCGCCACGAAATTTAAAAAATCAACTCCTTTATTAATAAACTATGATGGCGAAATTAACGATATTAGAGTTCTCAGAGCACCAATTTATCGATCTAAACCGATTCATTGTTTTCTCTTTAGTGTCCCTTAAATTCTCGAATCGCACATGTATACTATTAACCTTCTCACAAAAAAGAGCGCGGGCCAAGAAGAATATTTTTTTTTTAATTCTGGCAGAACCCAGGCATTGATGGAATCGGTTCTTTGAGAAGAAGTCAGAATCTAGCTGCCTATGCTGCATTTTAAGTGTCCTATACTGATGGCATGTCGGGCAAGATTGGTGTGTGTTGCAGTGCTGGCTAACCGTTTTGATGACAACGTACAATATATGATGATGCAAGGCTATAGTCACGTGATGGTGGACCCTGGCGGAATACGCCGACGACGCTACTCATAACACGCACCTCAGGCATCTTAGCACGCACTCCGTTTCGATAAAACGAAGTGCACGCTATGTTGTTAAGAGCTTGTAGGGATCTTACATCGGATCATAAGACACCCTGGGCGCGTCAGTGAATTCTACGCGCCTAGAAAGCCCTCGATATGCCCACAACTACTCAAATTACACAAACACGTCGATCTAGCTCGTAATTCTTGGATGAAGAAAAAAAAAGAAAAAGATGCGGCATAGGCAGCTACTCGCTGACTGCTTCGCATGAAATCGATTCCCACAACGTGTGGGACTTGCCGGAATTTTTTCGCTTTGAGGCGAACGTTACGCGTTGGATTGACATGTTTGTGCGACTGAAGTAGTCGTGCGCATGTCGTGGGCTTACCAGGCACGTCGACAACATTGGCCCTTCAACGGTACCTTATGTTCCGACGTACCTCTGCACTCACGTGTCAGTTTTATCGAAGAAGAGTGCACGCTACGGTGCGATGATGCGCATATCGTACATAGCACTCGTTTATGCTATCCTCCCATGGTTTCGAGCAAAAGCTTGCTGAGTCGTGGTAGTGACATCACTATAATCTTGTTACATTCTTATCAATGCTGATACCCAACATAGCAACCAACAAATGACATTGCCCCCCGAATAACGCCGGGCATGGGTCTTTTACCAAAGCAGATTCCAAGAGCTTGCGTGGCTTTGCCGGTCAGCAATGCTTGTACTGGCACGCACGTAATGTATTCGCTTTCCGCATTGCGGCTCGAGTCCTCGATCCTTTGCATTTGTCGAGAATTTTTCACTCACCGATAACGCCGCGGGCGGGCCCCAACATTTACATTTTTGTGCGAGAAGAGATCCTTAACACCCTCCACCTTAAAATTTCCAACGTATGTCCTCACACATACTGTCATACTCACACACTGTCCTCGCATACATGGCCCTTGTTTCATGTGGCACACGTCACTGGGGGAAAGAATTTCGTGAGTACACGACAGGCTTTTTTACGTTATAGGAGCTGCCTCGCCAGGTTCTTAAGCTGGGGCAATGTCCCGCGCCGTAAGCGTAACCTTAGTTACAGAGGCGATCGCTACAGGCGCAGCTCGCGCGAAAGGGAAGTCTTCTTCCTCTTGTCCATCGAGCGCCTTGATGATGATATTAACGCAGGCAAAACCACATATAGCATAGCCAACTGTAGCATGCGCACGCTAGCGCGAAAGAGAAGTCTTCTTCCTCTTGTTCTTCGAGCGCCTTGATGATGACATTAACGCAGGCAAAAGACGACTATCTCCGAGCGAGCTTCTCAATCATCATTCACTTCGTGGATATGGCATTATTTTCATGTTATAACCGTCAGTCATGTAGGTCATATGCGCATGCCCTCCAGTGCCAATATTGTTACATACGAGGGGCGAGCAAAACGTTTTGCAACTTGCATATCAGGAATATACTGCCAGACCTTAGAAAAAAAATTATTTTTGAACATAATTTCTCCGCACACTGATGCACTTCTCCAATTTTTCCGGAAGGCTTTGGATACCCTGTTAAAAAGAAACTTTCTTCCTTGTTGCTAAGCCACTCTGTGGGTGTTAAAGTGAGTTCAAGAAATCAAACCTCTTTCCCTCGACGTGTTTGTTCAAATTCGGCAATAGATAAAAGTTACTGGCGGTCAAGTCGTCACTGTGGAGTGGGTTTTCCAGCGCTTCTTCATTCTTGCACCTACTTTTAGAATACTTCGCGAAATACAGTTGGCTTTAATATGAGGCACAATTAGATGTTTCTGTTCGAATGTTGTGGGAAGGTCGGGAAAGGAACTGTTATGCATGCGTGACTTTTTCGTGATATTTCTTTACACAAGTTCTGAGCTTGGGTGAAATAGCACAGATCAATAATGAAGCACTACAAAAACAAAGAAAAAAAAGAAAACAACTCCGTCGAGCCGGATTCGAACCAGCGACCTATGGATGTCCGCATGAGTAATACCTCTACAGTCCACCGCTCTACCAACTGAGCTATCGACGGAACGCGCCCAGGAAGGCGGCAAGGTTGATTTCGAGGGTTCCCCACGCCGCGTGACCTACTTTACTGAGGCGTGCTACGCGTGCCACGCGCACACTGTTAAACTGGTTCAGCCGCTCAACGTGATCGGCGCGCGTGCGTCTTTGTTTGAACTGCGTCTTTCTCTTAGATGATAGAATATGCTGGCTAATATGACAAATATGGCCCCGTGATATCCCGCCGCAATGTTTAATGGCGGTTTGAATGATTACGCATGCAAGACACTGCAGTGGGCACTGGCACAAAGCTCCTCCCCGATGTGCCGCGGAAGTTGCCTGCGGCGTTTCATCTGACAACGGGTCGAAGGCATACGTAACGATGATAACGGTTACCCTTTTGCTACCGGCTGGCGATAGCAAGCAATGACTGCTTGCCACATGAAGGAAGAACATGCGCCGATCCTCACCGTCTTGCATGTGTAATCATGCAAATCGCATTTAAACTTTGCAGCGAGATATCTTGGGGCGCAGACATCCTAGAAGAATTCTTCCAAGTGGAACTGTGTAGAAACACGACTGCCTCCAACTTTTCAATACAAATATGCCCACTTGCTGCACTTATTAAAAGGAAGGAAGGGAAGAAACCAGCGGATAGACAGGGAGGTTAGCTAGTTCTTTGACCGGCTGGCTACCTTGTGCTGGGGGAAGGGGTAAGGGGGATAAAAGATGATAGAAGAGAGATGTTACAAAAAAAAGAAGAGCAAGAAAAGGAAAAAAAGGAGAGAAAAAAAAGGGGGAAACGAGAATATGACACTGCTTAGAGTCTGTCTCTAAGACCAGTTGTCCGCAAGAAAGCTTATTAAAAATTTTTAGTTAATTGGGCGGCTGACAGCGATAATTATTGCCTCACTTTGTACCTCCTGGATACGTAATTTATCTGCAAAGATGGCTTTCACGATCTTCCCAGTGCTGAATAATAACAAAACCATAAAGCTTAACATTTAACACTCGGTAAACCTGTAGTGTGTTTGTTCTTTATGTAGGATTTTCATCAATATTTAGGCATGACAACTTTCTGGAAATAAATGGGCAGCCATGTGTGGCGGCCTTTCGTAAGTTATATGCCTCTGATGCTGTGTCATTTTGACTAATAGACCTTACCCTTATATTTTTAGCGAAATCACTTCATGTCTACATTATTACACTCTTCGGTTCTTTTATAACGTTTTGTCTTTGGCGAAAGTCGAGAAGCGCATGCAGGCTAGAATTGTATGCCTAGGAGGCATGCATGCATTATTGGAATTTTATCTGCAGTTTAAGGGTTATAATAATATCTGGGGTTTAACTTCCCAAAACCACAATATGATTACGAGAGACGCCATACACAACATTAATTGGAATGACTGACAGTGCGGCATGCGAGGTCTGCAGTACTGAGTAAGACATCGATCATCTGCTATGCCACTGCACTCGATTTGCCTCTGAAAGACGAACTCTTTCTGATGCGATGCGACGACTAGACGATCGACCGCTCTCCGTGCAGATGCTGCTGGAGCACCGCCCCCATCGCTCGGCGGCCCACAAGGGAGTTGAAGCACATTTTTGCTTCTTAAGGGGCTACGGGCCTTTGTGAACGCCTATGACTGTTGTACAGTACCACCGCCACGTACGTGTCAGCGCATTTATTGATCCTTTTTCTTCAAGCTCCTCCCCCCTCTCTCTCTTTTTCTATCCCATCTTTCCACTCCTCTTCACTTTCCCCCGGCGTAGGGTAGCCAACCGGACTGCTGTCGGGTTAACCTCCCTGCCTTCTCCTTTTTGTGTTCCTTCCTTCCTTCCTTCCGTAGTGGAGGGATCCGGAAATTTCGACCTCCTGAGGTTCTTTAACGGGCACCTAAATCTAAGTACACGGGCCTCAAACATTTTCACCTCCATCGAAAATGCAGCCGCCGCGGCCGGAATTCGATCCCGCGACCTTCGGGTAGTCGAGCGCAATAACCACGAGACCACCGTGGCGGGGCTCAGTTTAAGGGTTAAATATCTCGGTGTTAACATCTCACCGAATATCAATGGGTCTTCTCACGTGATAAAGTAGCTAACAATGCTAACAGAGCTCTCGGTTACTTTCGTCCGTAACTTACATCTTGCCCTCCATCAGTCAAATTTCTAGCCTACAAAACACTCATTCGCCCAAAACTAGAGTACGCATCCGCCATTTGGGACCCACCTCAAATTAAGGTAAGTTCAAAACCGCGCAGTTAGATTCATCTACTCGGATTACTCATGTCATGCCAGTATTAGTAACTTTAAAAGAGAAGCAGGTCTACCTGACCTTGAACTACGTCATAGATGTCTAGGACTATCACTGTATCACAAAATTTATCATACGTTTCATTATAACTCTCCCATTCAATCAACCCATCGGCACTCAGGCCCGCACAATGTCCACCACAAGGCCGTCTACCCCTCTCCCTGCTTGCCCACAGCCCACCATCACTCATCTTCGCCCAGGCAGCCAGGTGACTGGAACGATCTCGCTCAAGTGTCATACATCATTCCAACACGGATAACTTAGAAATGCCATAGAATCATTGTTTTATTACCCTACATTGTTTGCCCACACCCTCATGTAAAGCCCTCTGCTGGGCCCTTTGAGGTATATTAAATAAATTAAATAAATAAATAAATAAATAAACAAATAAATAAGCAAAAGGTGATATTCATGAGGCAAGCGATACGAGGGCAGCGACGGCATTCACAATCAATGTTCTAATACAGAGCGTGAAATATCATGCTAGGTGAGCACCGCACAGCATCGCAAAGCATATGAATGGCAGATTACAAGATTATGACATAGCCCCTTCCGCGGTGTTCCAGTGGTTACGGTGACCGACTGCTGACCCAAAGGTTGCGGGATCAAATATCTCGATGGCGGTGAAATGATAGACGCCCGTGTACTTAGATTTAGCTGCTCGTTGAAGAACCCCAGGTAGTCAAAATTTCCGCAGCCCTCCACTACGGCGTCCCTCATAATCATATCGAGGGTTTGGGACGTAGTACCCCACTAGTTAATAATAATTATCCTTTGTGCCCCATATACAAATTTCATATTTCGGACAGGGTGACCGAGAGCTCACTATCTATCCGCCGCCGCTGAATAGTGTTATGTGCTCGGCTGCTGACCCAAGGCCGCAGGTTTGATCCCGGCCGCGGCGGTCGCATTTAGATGGAGGCGAATGCTAGAGAACCA
>NC_051181.1:40449345-40609344 GCF_013339695.2 Rhipicephalus sanguineus | reverse complement strand
GGCCCTCAATGTCACGACCGTACCCAGGATTTTTTTTTTTTTTTTTGGGGGGGGGGGGGGTTTGGTGTGTAGAACGGCTAACTTTAGCAAATTGTGGTACCCCTCAACACCCCCTTAGTTACAGCCCTGCTCAATGTATTATGGAGAACACAAACACAATACTGGTGTTAAGTGATCAACTGGTTACTTTAATTAAATTAAATTAGATTTTAAATTATAGTTGCACCACGCGAAAGCAAAATTATATCACAGAGACATACATGGTTCACTTATGAAGAGTGCTTTTTTTTTTTACAATAAACATAGTTTACACAATTTTAACTAAAATTTTCGAAGGAACAACGCCCAGCCTTCAAGGACGCTTACACAAGAGAACGTAATTGCCACACAACCTGGGCGGCTTCGTATATGCACGTCTATGTGCTTCGCTGAGCATTGTTCTATGTTCCCAGCGTGCTTGTTCATGCATTTCCTTCTTGTGTACGCATCCTCAAGGCTGGATGTCGACGTTATTTTCAACAATGTACGAACAGTCCCCAGCATCAACCTCAATAAATAATCGTTCCGTTTACCGTGAGACATAATAATGTAAATGCACTCATACATAGAGAATATCATTTGACACCTGAAGAACTAAAGAAAGCATGACAAGATCGTTAGTGCTTGTATGATTATACAGTGACAAAGTAACATTACTGAAATCATGTCCCTCCAAGAAAGACCAGCACATACATCGTAAAAACGGTAATCTTTTTATGAAAAAAAAAATTGCAGCTTGCACAAAGTCGCGCAAGGCTGGGTTACAGCAGAGCTGGTGGGCACCTGCTGGTCCTGGCTTGGCTAGCTTTTACCCTTTCACCTGTCTCTTTCCCACCCCTTGCCATACTATGGTACATCACTATGCTTGCTCTCCTTTTCCTTTTTGTCTGTTTATTTTTATGTATTTCTTTCTTTCTCTAGTTCTCACATCCTCTTTCTATCTCCTTCTCACTCTACTTATTATTCTTTTTTTCTTTGATTCTCTTTCCACGTTTCTTCCCTTTGTTTCCATTTGTCTTTCTTTCTATGCTATGCTTTCTACCCTCCTCCTTTCCATCTTCCTCACCCTCAATTCCTTTCTCATCCCTTTGCTACACTATACTATACAAGCCTATGCTATGCTCTGCTAGAGTGCCTGGGTAGCCGAGTGGTTACAAAGCTCGCCTTCGAATCGTGGGTACGGGGGTTCAAATCTCGCCTCGCCGAGAATTTCTCTCTACTTGTTCTCTCACCCATCGGAGTTGTTGCATCCCACGCCGGACAAATCGGCACACATGTTCTGGGAGCAAAGCAGAAGAGGACAAAGAGAGCACATGCCAGTTCATGATGTCAATAATTTTATATCTATGGCACACAGCAAACCTCAAGCATCACAGCTCTGCTGTAAAAGTTGCAAATGGAGGGTCATTTCAAGGCCTCAAATTCAAAGCATAGCATCTGTAGCAGCAACATATTTACAGAACATTCATCGTACTTTAGTGCTTGCTATAAACACTACAGAAACTGACAGCATGATGGCACAGCAAAGAAGAGACAATCACCCTGGCACCAATTGTGTGTTGCTGCTGCCCCAAGCTGAGATTTACAGAAGAATACAAATACCATCATAATGATGTTTGTCAACTAAAGAACAGCTGCAGTCCTTTCTTTCCAAGTCTACTTGCAGCAAGGTTAATAATGTGTTTGCCCGTGCTTTCCATTGTACTTTCTTTTTTTGCCTCGTCCCTTGAAGTCAAGTTCATGCTTTCATAACCCTTGCAGGCAGGAATGAGCAGGAAATAAGCATAAAGCACACACTTTAGAAAAGGCAAACAATAAGACCCTTGCACGAAGACGGGTGTCGTATGCAATACAGAAAGGAGATCTTGTTCTGCAAAAGCTTTTTTTTCTTTAACATTGTTTCGTGTGCATAGGAAGGAAACATTTGAGGATGTAGATGCGGTCACTGACCAAGTCAAGGTGAGACACGGACGTTTCGGGTGATTTGCGGGTGACAAAACACTCAACCAGATCAATTGTTCAGCACTAAGTTTATGGCTGGTCCCGTCTGGTCTATCTGCGCTGCATTGTTTTCTTGGCTGTTCTAGAGGTATGATGACAGCTTACCACTCTCCCCAAAGAATACACAGTACTACTTTAAATTATTTGACAGGTCTTAGTGGCGAACCCTTACAGCTCTTGTTCCCTCTGCACACTCTTATTTCCTTTGACTTTTCACGTCCTTTTTAGGCTATTTCTAACTGATGCCGATGTGCATTTCCTTTTCACACTTGGGAAAGTGAGCATACACACTTTGGTCTCTGAAACACAAATAAAATATGCAGAAATTCAGGGGAAGGTGGATGCTTGAAGAGATGAAAAAATTCGTGAACACAAAATGTTGCTGGTGCTGATGTTTCAACATGCGACTTGTCTTCTTCAGGCTCTTAGAACCAGAACAGTTAGAAAACAGAACTTTGCGATCTATGGCAAAACCTTGCACCTATTTACATTATATAGATGACATATTTATTATATGGGAACATGGCATAAGCACACTAAACACATTCATTGACCATTTTAGCAAGTTTCACCCTAGTACTCAATTTACCATGCATCATTGTTCTAGCGAAATTAACTTCCTAGACATCAATGTATCCATTGAAAGAGGAAAAAGATGGCGCTCTGCAGAAAACCAAGATAGCCAAGATTACGCTAGTCATCACCCGCGACACTGCAAACAAGGGATATTTGCAGGATAGGCAAAGCGTATAAGAAAGATTTGTGGTGACAACGGTGGACTATGTTCACCACTACAGCAATATAAAGGAAGCATTAGCTGAAAGAAATTACCCGCAAAGCGCTCTAGACAAGGTCTACAACAAAGTGTGTCAACTACACAGAAATCAGCACTTGCTATAAGAGCCCCTAAAGCACAGCCCAACCACCCGCTAGCATATATAACAAAATACTCAAATGCACTCCCAAACATAAACAATATCCTGCGCAAGTATTATCCTATATTAGCTAGCAATGAGTGAAAGAGTTTCCCAGAGTACCAAAGGTTGTGTATCACCATAATAGAAACTTTAGGGTCATGTTAGTGCATGCAAAAGTAAACCCTCATTCTACTGCCAACATAATACCTTGTCCTCTTCCAAGATGTAAGACTTGCAAACGCCTTCAAAATGAAGTTATAGTTAAAAGCACCAGAAGTGTCCATCATACTGCTACGTGATTATGACGGTGCAAGAAGGGGAAATACAGAACTATTAATTCGGCAAACATGTGCCCGGAAAATGAAAAGTGAAGGTGCAAGCAATTCACGCTGTCAGCAATTCACGACGGCAGTCGTCGGCCATCGAGTAATCTGATCAGTCTTAAGGCGCATCGACATTTATACATGTTGCAATGAAGGTTCCAGCCTTATTGTTGGTGGCTGCATTAATTGCAGAATAAGCCGTACTGTTCGCATTGTGCACTCAAGCTTATTGGAACAATCTACAATAATCGGGAATGTTCGACATTCTGGAATGGTGCGCACAAGGCAGTGGTTGCGCATGTAACTGCTGTTAGGTTACATGAAAAGAGAAGAAGCAGCAGGCGTGGCACTGCCCTCCCCTGAAAAAGCATCGTGCCCATGCTCAAGACAAGATGAATGCGAAAAAAATGTGCATACAGAAAGAACAATAAAGAAAGGTTCCGGATTTCTTCAGAAGCACCTGTCATCTCTGTGTGTGATGGACCAGTTCCGAGTGAAGGATTCAGAAGAGGTAGCCCAGTTTTTGATGGAAGGATCTCCGAAGGTACTGTCAGGGTTCAGCGTGGCTGTTGAAGACCTGTTCTATTCGTTGACTTCTGGTGTGTGTCAGGAATTGCATACAAGATAATGACGAACAAGAGTTCCATCAAGGTGTGAGGTTTCAAAATGTGCCTTCCTAGAACTCCTTTCCATATATTTATTGTGGAAGGGGTGCGTATCTACTCAGAGGTCGGGGATTTGCATAGGGTGTTGCAGCATTCTTAAGTGAGATTTTTCTCAGCGTGATTGACCGTGGCATAGCGAGTGCGTTGGAATCTGTTGTGGTGAAAACTTTCAGGTACGTGGACGATTATACATGGTTTTTGTTGGAGATTGTCGGTGTGTGAACACTAGGGTAGATGTTTTAAAGGTGTTCAAGGAAATGGGGTACGGGCTGAAGTTTACTTGTGAGGTTCCCAACAATGGGTGTATACAGTTCTTAGTTCTTAGATCTATGTTTAATGTTTGGTGGAAGTCATGTATGCTGGATGCATGACTCCCGCAGCGTCAAGCCTATTATCGATTTCCGTTCGGGTCTCTCAAAAATTGTGAAAAATGGTGTCGCGATGTCCCGCCTGAAGGCATGGCTCAAGAAGTTTGCCCTCATCGCATGGATGAAAGTTTTGCAAGACAAGTTGAGAAGCTCAAGCAGTCATGGTTCCCTGAGCACCATTTAGCCGTCCTAGGCGAAAGAATTTTGCAGAAGGTGAAGATGGAAGCGAGGGGTGTAAATCAAGTTAAAAGTAAAGATGTGGCACCTTTTGTAAGCATACTGAACCTTCATGGGGTATCCCAACAGTTAAAAAAGGTGGGCACTAGGTTTGGATGCGGTGTGGTTTTTTTCGGTTGAGGACAAACTTGGGCGGATTTGCGCGGCTGTGGATATGAAGTTGTTGGGGCAGAGCAAGTGGCATCATGGGTGTGATATCAAGCATCGCGAAAAATTGGTTGAATGCGGCAAGGGAGAGGTGTATTATATACTGTTACCATGTGGGAAGTGCTACATCGGGCAGACGGGCCGCTGTTTTAATAACGGATTATTAGATCAGAAGGCTTCATTGAGGGGACCACCTTGTTCGAACCTGTCGTTACATTGTAGGGAGTGCAGCTGCGCGCCCTTGCTGTCAGATGCTAGAGTGCTCTCAAGATTAAAAGAGAATGTCGCACGAGAAATCGAAGAAGCGTTTCTTATTACAGATCTAGCGAGACATGCGTAGCGAGGCCCTTTATCACGTTGCATGCCACCGAATTGAATTTCTTGAGCGCCAGCCACTAAATCAAATCTTGTTTGTTCCTGTTTAGATTTTGACCACGTGAATATTTGCACGAGTATATGTGTGTGTTTTTCAATAAAACTCAGTTGATAGTTTGCGCTGCGTTCGTATGGTCCTTTCTTTGTCCCTGTTTTTTATGCTAAAGTATACTAAGATGCTGAACCAACTCGCCCAACAAGCCACTCTTCAAAAAAAAAAAAAAGAAAAAAAGAAAGTAGAGTCCTCAGGCTAAACCCACGGCAATCCCATCTGCCATGGATGTGGGATACTCAACCCAGACAAGTCCCACCAGTGCACCCCAAGGGGCAAGCTCTGTGGCGGCGAGCACCCCAAAGCCGACAAGGACCGTAAACAGAGATTTCAGATACCCTACATCGTAAGGTGACGACGCTGGTACAGAGCGCGGGCTGCTGAAGAAATGGACAAGGATGAAGACCGAAGCACCGAACAAAGCTTCAAGCCGCCACCAAACACAGCGCAGAACCCAAGCCTACGATGTCCTTGCTCAACCTCCAGAAGTTGCCCAGGGTCTAGGGGGAGATCCAGGCCCCTATCATGGAGCCAACCTGCAAACGTCCACAGGCCCGGGAAGAAGGCTGGACCTCTCAGGTGGGCCGACAGAGTCAAGGGTCCTCACAAGATAGTATCGGGGTCACTCCCAGAGCAAGCTAATAGGGTAGAGAATCACCAATCGGCAACACGGTACACTAGTGTTAGCACAGAGAGTAGCAGTGAAATCACTCTCCTCAAAAGAGGAAATGCGCTCATAAAACTATCCAGAAATTATTGTTAGAGATAGCTGAGATTAATCGTCAGTCACCTCACCGAGAAGCATCCCTCGTCAGAGAAAACGACCGCGATCTTTTGAGTTAGATAACATAGTTGCACCGGCGTTCACCAGTGGTGCTGTCGTGCCATCTACATCGCATGCACTGACTAATAGCAGTACCCTGCAATCCATACTGACGACCCGCGGCCCTCAGCAGACAGACGATAGCAACGCTCATGATGGATCGCTCGGCTAGAACTTCTACATATGGCAATGGAACTGCAGGGGCTATGCCAGCAAACAGGCATCCCAACAGCAACACATTAGAAACTCAACTGAGAAACCTAACATTGTCCTCCTGCAAGAAACACCAAGTCCCTCGATCTCCCTATCTGGTTTAAACCCAATTGTCGCCCAAACGGAAGGCAGAGGTGTATGTACACTAGTCTCCAAAAATTATTCTACAGTAGACTCTCAGTAAACGGAAATCTCTTAAACGGAACAGCTGCTTAAACATGATTGGTTTCGTACTTGGATTCTGCTCCCCTGCTCCTCTCTCAGTAAACGAAACTCCTCTTAAACAGAACACATTTTCCTGGCCCCTTCAGGTTCCGTTAACAAGAGTCTACTGTATACCGAACATGACCTGGCGCTCAGCAACACAGAGCATGTCTTTGTAGAGATACTCCCGGACTCCAAGTTAGGTCAAAGCATCTTCATCCTCAACCTATACAGCAGCCTTAATAACCACAGGCAAAGATATAAGGCTATACTGATTAAAGCAATGAACTTGACAAACAGCAACCGTTTATTCATTGGTGGTGACTTCAATTCCCCACACTCAGCCAAGAATATCACCACAACACTCGAATGGGAGTCAAGCTCTGGCAGGGCACACTTGACCTGTACCTAACATTGGTCACTGACAAGGCCTTCCCCACCAAAATAGGCACCTCAACCTGTAGTGACTCCGCACCAGATTTAACGTTCATCAAAAACGTGGTGGATCCGATGTGGACAAACTCGGCCACGGCTTTAGGCAGTGATCATTACCTATTAATTACACGGTTCCCAGTTTACCCCAACTCCATAAAAGAAAAAGAATTTACTTGGACCGACTGGGATCTTTTTCGCAGAGGCCACTCCTCTTCTTCTATTTGCCCCGAGCTTGATGCATGGGTAGAGCAAATGAAGAAAGATGCTTCCAGCTAGCCGAAGGCCATCATTACAGACCTCCCAGTAAGGAGAATAGACAGCAGACTAGCCCATCTCATTGAAGCTACACAATCCTAAGTAGCTCGATGGATGAGTCAGCGCCTGAATAGAAGTCTTTGTAAAAAGATATCCGAGATTAATAAACACATTCAGGAACACCACAGCGTCCTTAAGAAACAGTAATGGGATGAAGTTTACAACTGCATAGATGACCAGATGCGTAATGGCAAATTTTGGAACCTCCTCAACCAACTCCTTGGCAGCAACTGTAGCAAGTCCAACCAGAGGCATCGCCTGAAACGCATCCTAAACTTGGCCATTAAGGATGCCTCAGAAGAAGCCATCGTGGATAACCTCATCCACAGGTATCTTCCTACGGGACCTGTAGCAACACACCCGGATTATAAAGGCTCTCTCAACCCAAAGCTTGACTCTGAATTCAGCACAGAAGAAATCAGAACAGCGCTGCAGGACCTTGGGAGATCTGCCCCAGGTCCTGACGGCATTACAAACTCCTGCGCCATTTTGATGACCCCTCAATCAGGTACATCACTGAAACAATCCATGACAACTGGAATAATGGTAATATGCCTGTTGAATGGAAGACATCGCATACCACATTATTTCCGAAACGCGGCTAAACACCTAGTACAGACAACCCACGCTCTATCTCGCTAACGTCACGCCTGGGCAAAGCCATGGAGCATGTAACACTCCGCACAGTATGATCGGCATTAGAGCCAAGCTCTCAACACAAGGCACCACGATTGTAATAAAGCTACAAATCCTGTACAATAACACTTGCGGTATGAAAGCCATCTCCTGCCTTGATTTGGAGAAAGCCATTGACAAAACTGCACATTCATTCGTACTTGAAACGATATCGAACCTTAACCTGGGCACCAACTTCTATAACTATGTGAAATGCTTCCTATCAATTCTGAAAGCAGGGGACCTATCCTCCGAGGAAGTAGAACTAGGTGCATGCGGCACCCCAAGGTTCAGTCATTTCCATATCCCTGTTAGACATGGCTATGAATGGAATGGCCAGGGAGCTGGACAAAATAGACTGCATTGAGCATACCATATACGCAGATGACATCACCATCTGGGCGACCAGCAGTTGCGAGGGGGACATAGAACAGGCGTTGCAACTTGCAGCCAATACCATTGAGTCCTACCTCCTTCCCACCGGGCTCAGATGCTCGCCTGCTAAGTCTGAACTGTTCCTTTACCGCACTGTCAGGTGGGGTTGAAAGCCCAGTGATTGGCAGGAATCCCATCAGAGCATTAACCTGCGTACCAGCTGTGGTGCAGAAATACCCAAGGTCAAGCATTTAGTCCTGTGTATGACAATTGAGGAAAAATGGCACCAATAATGTAACTGTCAAGAAGCTGGTAAGCAAAACCAACAACGCCATACACCTGCTCAAAAGAGCTCCCAACAAACACAATGGAGTGAAGCAAGACAACCTCATCCATCTGGCACACTCCTTCGTCCTTTTCTTGCAAGTAAACAAACACTCGCCAAAGTTGCAACGAAAAAAAAAAAAAAACTCCTTCGTCCTCTGCCATTTCTTGTACATTGCTGCTATGCACAACTGGTATAGGAATAAAAGAGACAAACGCAATGCACTCATTAGAAAAGCAGTCACATGTGCCATTGGCATTCCCTGCAGCACCAGTACGGATCGGCT
Organism: Rhipicephalus sanguineus; assembly: GCF_013339695.2. Classification (NCBI taxonomy): domain Eukaryota; kingdom Metazoa; phylum Arthropoda; class Arachnida; order Ixodida; family Ixodidae; genus Rhipicephalus; species Rhipicephalus sanguineus. The sequence continues at coordinate 40,600,569 of NC_051181.1, read as the reverse complement.
ACTGCAGCTTGGTATCCACAACACCCCAGAAGAAATTGCCAGTATATTTTATGCTTCGTAATCCCTATTATGTCATAATAAAAACTGACCGACTGATTGATTGCAGAGGCACAGGAGCACTCTCAGATCACACGCCTATCCTCCACTGAGATGGGCAGACATATCCTCAAGAAACTTGGCTACACAGAACAATCATACTATAGTGACTACGTAGCAATTCCACCAAGTGTGAGAGAGCTTATAACGGCAATGCAAATGCCCAGAAATGTTCATCTGGAACACAATTACCCAAAACGCAGGGCCTAGGACGCCACTATCCTCAGGGATTACCGACACAACAGCAAAGCCTGTTTCATAGATGCCTCCTCTTATCGAAGCGATCTCAAATTCACTGCAGTTGTTATTAACCACAAAGGTGAATGAACTAACTGTACCTCGGTTTACACCATGGACCGGCTCGTTGCCGAGCAGGTTGCGATTTCGCTCACTATAGTCACTGACAATGTGGAAGTGATTTTTATTGACTTTAGATCTGCAATCAGGTCCTTCACTAATCGCAGAATTGCCCCACAGGCCTTACGCATTCTCCAAAACAGAACTTAGTCATCGTACGCTCCCGTTCACATTGGGCAGATCCCTGGCTGCCCCGTCAACTACGATGAATATGTTCACAGTACTGCGTGCACACTGATTGATCGCGCAAGATACTGGCAGATTCGAGGCCATGCAAAACAGAGACGTGCCATCCACCTATAATGAAATCACCAAGCACTTCTACATCTCGCGTTGCATCTTCCCACCACCTAGCCCAAAGCTAAGCAGGCCTCAAGCACTTACTTTAAGGCTATTACAATCGGAGTCTTACCCAAATCCGCACATACTGTACGTCATATACCCAGAAATCTACCCTTATGATATATGCAACCACTGCAAACTCACCACGGCTACTCTTAGACACGTGCTCTGGGAGTGCACCACTATGTATAACGATGCTGACCCCGATGCTACTTCAGGAAGATGGGACGCCGTCTTGCGTAGCTCAAGCCTAGGCAACCAGAAATGGGCCATCCAGCAAGCCCGCGAAGCGGCTGTCAGGCTAGGCCTTTCAGTCCCAACGAGGAGGCCCTAAAGGCATTTGTGCACACCTTGCAGGACATTAATAAGGTAATTCTATTCCATTACTTTCCTTTCTATCCTTGAACATGAATACCCCATCCCACACCTTTCTTTTTCACTGACTTTTTCCTCTTTCCTTTTGACTTGCCGGCCCCTCTTTCTCCGTCATAACCACCCCCACTTTCGCAGTTGCCCTTTCGTCCTCATTTTTTTGGTTGGAGGAGAGGGTAAAAAGCATATCCACACCATGCTAAGGAAAGCAGTTGCAACCTTAAAGAAGACAGGTCCGCTTGTCGAAAAGTCGGCTTCAGCGATGCCTCGTATTCAGGTTCTTCTCATAAATAAAAGAATACTAATACATAACAGAAAGAGGAGAGAGCTAGACTGCCAGGAGAGAAGTGTGGAGTCTACCTCCAAGCAGGAACAAAGACTCATCTATCTGTGTACAGTGGCTCACATGAGAAGCCAAAAACAGATGGTCTGAAAACTATACCTTGAACTTGGTGCCTAGTTTGGGCAGAGCCAGTGTTGATACGGAAGAGCAGCCAAGGGCCAAGTGATATCAGGTCACTACTGCCACTTCTTACATCTTTTGAAATGGCTAAAAACAGAATGAGCACCAGCAAAGCATACTCAAACACAGCTCTTCAGCCTTTACTTTCTCCATGAAGTTGGATCCCACCCACTCCACGAGGTTACGACTGAACTTGCAGCATGGGCACCTGCACAAATAAAGGTTGTCTTTTTGCACATCAAAGTACATTCTCATACATGAGAATTACAAAGAGTGTTCATTAGTTCAGCTCTAGGGTGAAAAGGATACAAGGTTCGTACAGGTTTTCACAGCCCATATTCGAGGGTGTTCAAGGACTTTCAAGTCCCTATTGAAGGTTTACGAAAGATGTAAGGCAGTGGAAATTTTTTCGAATAACTGTTTCCAAAACAGTATGATAATAACTATCGGGGTTTCACGTCCCAAAACCACGATATGATTATGAGAGACGCCGTAGTGGAGGGCTCCGGAAGTTTCAACCATCTGGTGTTCTTTAATGTGCACTGATATCGCACAGTACATGGGCCTCCAGCATTTCGCCTCCATCAAAATGCGACCGCCGCTGCTGGGATTGAACCCGCGACCTTCGGGTCAGCAGCCGAGCACCATAGCCACTGCTCCACCATTCATTCTATAAGCAAGTTTGGCAGGTGCGAGTGACAAGCAGTGTTACACAAGGCACGCCTAGGAAGCCCAAGGCTCCTAGACTGTGCGACATTGGCCTTCTGCCACGTCTGTTGCTTTCGCTAACCTTTGGTCATTTCTTAATTTCTGTACATGCCTTTAATAACCGTGCTTTTATCCTGCGTATATGGTCCTATTCTTTTCACTTATGTTTGTTTTTTATTGCTAATTCAATCTCTCAATCTCGATCAGTATTACATGGTGCATATGCATGGTGAAACAGAGCTAAGCAAGCACATGAGATACGCCGCACAAACAAGGAAAAATGCATGCTTCTCAAGGGTTCCATTCTTTTCTTTTTTTTTTCATCAATACGCTTCAATCTACAATGCCTACAAAATTTGTTACCAACCGTCACCAACTGAGAGCGCACTAAACACGTTGCAGTGCTGTCTGGTAAACTGCGGCACTCGTATCAAAACTTGAGAATGGAATGCGTCTGCCGTCTCTCGTAAGCAGCCGCAATTTGCATTGAGACATGGAGCGTGATGCCACTTCATAATGTAGGCAAATCCGACATTCAAACCTGAACATTTGCGAAATTGCCACCGAGTGAGAGCCTTTAATCCAGCTTCTGTAATGCGCAAGGAAGCTGTTCCTACTAGTTGGTCAGATAACATCCGTAGTAGTAATCACTTAGGCCAAGAGGAAAATTGGACGAGTTGGTGCATGTTAACCATGTCGAACTGTAGTGCATGAAAACTCACGATCGGTACTCACTCGCGCAGCAAACATTTCCTGCTCGCGCAGCGATCGTTGGTGAGCCTCTTGTGCCCCAGTTCGAAATGTTTATCACGCTCCGAATCCACATCGTAAGAACGACAGCATATTGTCACGCTTTCTGGTATGTAATTGATAGACTCGGCATTTCTAGCTGACAGAGACAAAGCTCGCAATAATGGAGATCACTACTTACTCAATTGTGGCAAGGCAGCGCAATGCAGCATCCTCGCCTTCGACGTCCAGGTCATGGATGTTGTTCGAGGTAGCCACGACGAAGTCGCTACGGAGCACCGGTTCGCGTACTACGTTGTCGAAACGAAAGCTGCCCGACTCGCGGTCATCGTCGTCGGTGTAGAGACAGGAGATGAAAGCCCAAGCCCGTTCAAGTAGTTCAAGCGTGCATCAGCCGGTGGAGCGACCGTTCCAAAAAGCACCGCCAAAAACTAAAGAGAGATTTCGATCATTTCGTCCCTAGGTCACCTAGGTACCTAGCTGACGGCAACAAAAGAATTCCCCGACAGCCGTCACGAGAGGGCCACCCAAACGCTATAGCCGAAACATTAATAAACAGGAGTTTATCGTAAGGCTTTTGTTGTTGTACAAAAAGCAATGATTTCTTTTATTGTACTCAGACGTAGCAGTAGTTAGCGTGTTCGCCCTTTACCAGTTTTCTTAATATTAAACCGGAACTTCCGCTTGTGTACCGTTTAGGCTACGGAAACACGCATCGCTCACAGCACATTACTCCGAATTATGTTACCCCTGAAAAGGAGTACCTCAGTTGACGCAGTGGCTTAGCTGGTTAAGCGCCTGTCTAGTAAACATGACATCGTGAGTACGAAGCTCACTGGTTTCACGGAAAATTGCTTTTGCTTTTTTCTATAGCTCGCAGCACATTACTACAAATTATGTTACCGCTGTGAAGTGATCCTTAAGCCACTGCCGAAACTTTGTCAGCATAGATGGTCACAGACTTGGCATTACTGAAACAACATTTTGCAATAATAAATATTGTAATGGCTTGCTCTTGTGTTTTGGAAGTTAGCAATGTAGTAAATTATTTGAAGCGAGTAATTTCAAATGATTTACTCATTGCTTTCCAAATTACCTATGACTAAAATATAGCATGTGCGCTTCCCTTTCGGCATAACAAATTGACCAAAGTATAGAAAAATGACAAAGACAAGGTAATCTGATTGGGAAACTTCAAGCTTGGAAGTTGATCAGGGACAACTGCAATTTAAATGTATGTGTGCCGCAAATAAAGTGTACGTTAGTTAGTACATGAATGATGAACTTTTGTTAAAATAGTTTCACAGTAATTTCGATGCTTCCAGATCCAGTTATGTAATGTCATTACTTTCAGTAAACTGTAGTTTGTAACGTAATTGATTGACTCAGTCACGCATTCAGTAATGTCATTGAAATCATTTTAAAAGGAATTTTGACATCTTTGGTTCGTTCACAGGGCATCCGGCGAGAGAACGTGCCGTACGCAGGATGGCTTGGTCTGTCGGTGTGGTGACAGCCCCGTGATAACATGGGTCATATTCAGATGTCGAGACATCCGAATAATGTCGCTTTCAGTACGGGTTGACCGGCTAGGTGAGGACAGGCGGTAACTATTAGCTTCAGCCATTGGACACGTGATGTAGTATACTTCACATAAGCTGACAATGTCATCGAAAGTGATAGTCTGTGAATATGGCCGCAGGGTGTTTTTTTTCCGCCGAGGATAATATTAGCTAAGAATATTGTGCTTTTTTTTTGCCGGCCAGACTCATAGCAGGCATCACCGCATTTGTGTATGTTGCCCGGCGCTGGTTGACCAGAGGGCCAAGCCTTTCATTATAGAAACTACCCGAAAAGTCTGGTAAACTTGTTGCGCTCCCCTAAGTCGCTCCGGGAGCATATGAGTTGAAACGTGCTTTGGCAGTTACGCTCAACAATTCCGAAGCAGCAAGCAAGATCCCGGCTTCTAAAGACGTTGCACAGAAGCAGTCCCCCTGTTCTATTGAGACAACAGTTACATAGACACAATGGGCACATTTTTGCCTTCTCCGTCGCCCCCGTAAAGTTCAAGGGCGATAGCATCGCTGCGCGCGTCGTATGTTCTATGTGCGAGTTAAAGCGTGGGAGGACATCCGATGATCACGGCTAGAACGGACAGAAAACGCGCTGACCGTCTTTCGTCAAGCCAAAGGCCCACCAGGGGTGCCGGAAGAGGGACTCGGTAGCTCCCGTCATGGCTCCCGTAGCAACTATGTACATTGAGCTGCCGGGAGCGTTCGCGCGCGCCTTGAATTGAGAAAGATCAGCAGATCGTTCATACCTTTGTGCGGGCTGTTTTCTTACAGCTTGTAGTCTTCCTTGAAACGGCACACAGCACGGAAGTCGCTTCGTTCGCTGCTGCAGCCGAGTTTCTTTATGCCAGCGTCTCGACAGCGAGTGTTCACGGTCGTCGTCTTTGTTTCGCGGTCATTCATGAGTGTGCATACTGACACTATGCTTGTTAATTTAGTGAGCGAACGTTTCGGAGCGTATATACTAGGCAAAGAAAGCTATCCTTATTCATTAATAATATATTAATTGATGGGATTTAACGTATCAAAACCACGATATGATTATGAGAGACGCCGTAGTGGAGGGCTCCGGAAATTTTGAACACCTGGGGTTCTTTAACCTGCACTTAAATTTAATTACACGGGCCTCTAGCGTTTTCGCCTCCACCGAAAATGCATCCCTGCGGGGCAGCAGTCGAGCACCTTAACCACTAGACCACCGTGGCGGGTTATCCTTATTCATTGTTGCTGTCGACTAATTTTTGCTCGTAAAACTGCTGGCCTTCCTTGCTTTTAGATTCGCATGTATTGGTATGGCACTGATTGCCTCACACTTGCGGCGATACAGAGACTTTTTTCCTTCATTGAGAAAACGAGCACCTTTGTATGAAGTTTTACTGTCAGCTGCTCGCTGTCACTCTTCAAGATACGCGCGTGGAATTGTCACCTCATGCAGCAACATACATTTTTAGTGCCTGACATGACTAGCCATTGAGTTCGTTTGAACTCTCCTCGCTTACTTCTGTTCGCCAGCCCTATCCAAGCAAAAAAAAAAAAGAAAAGAAAGAATGGAACGCAAGCCGATTGGGCGACCCTGCACTAAAACTCTCTATGGGCCGAAGCCAATATGCAAGAAATGGCCCGCGTAGAACTTCACAGAGAAAGCGTCGGCATCACGGATGACGACGATCAGGGCTCTCACCACAGTGGTCGGGGGAGGAAATGCCGCCCACCGCTTCGCTGCACCGCCCACTGCTTTCGGTAGACCCCCGACTGACATCTTCGAAATGCGCGCCTTCATAAAATAAATACCACCTGCGCGCGCCCAATGAAAGCAAGCCGTGCATCGCGCCACCTGCTTATGTAAAAACGAGTCTGAATAGGTGTCCGCGCGGTTTCTAAGATTGTCCCACCAACCCCGGTGCCAACGCAAGAACACAGACGCGTTTGGCTCCGTTTTCTAGTGCCAGGAATGCATGACCAAAAAATTACACCATTTCCCGCTCAAGGGGACCATGAAGCGATGCGAAGCCGGAGCACTTGCACGATCGTGTTCCGCTGGCGTTCTTTGGGCATGCTACCGACCTCGCATCGTGGAACGTGAAGAGGAACGCTACGCACGTCTTGTCTTCCCTCTAGCCCGGCCGTTAATTCTCACAGGGCGAGCGGCGAACGCGGTCGGCAGGCGTGCGAGAGGGAGGCAGCGTAGGAGACGAGGGAGATGGGGAGGGGACGCGCATGTGCTGGTGCTCATCGCGGCATTGCGCAGGAGAGAATTTCGGCCTGTCTAGCCCGCGTTTCAGAGGAGAAGTGGTAAGGGGGAGGGGAGAGGGGAAATGGAGAGGGGGAGAGGAGATGGAAAGTGGAGAGGATGAGATGAAAGGGAAAGTGGAGAGGAGAGGAGGAAATGGGAGAGGGGAAGTGGAGAGGGGCAGAGAGGAAGGGGGGAGGGTATGCGCATGCGCAGTAAGGGTGGTCACGCCGCACACCACCACCACCACCGGATTGAAGTCCGCCATAAGATACTTCGCATCTAAAAATAAAATGGGGATATGTGTCCAAAACTGGAAGTTTCGCCCGTCCGCACAGCTCATAAGCAGTGATAGCATGCATCGGCGAACAAGACGTGCTTGCATTTTCACCTCATGCGGGAAAACTATCGCGGTAGTAGAAAAAATAGTAGCACGCAAGATCACAACTACTCATCGATGTTTGGGCTTCGATTCCCTATGGCTTAGGGCAAGCATCTCTTTTTATTGCGATAGCAATTGTATGGACACTCTCGATGGGTTTTTTTTTTGCCGTGGGCGTCGACATCGCCGTCATGTTGCGTATAAAGTCCAAATCGATAACATCCCGCACGCATCGTATGTTCTATCCCCGGGTAATAGTGCGCTAACGGGGGCGACGAGCGCGGCTGAAGAAGAGATCAAACGAGCCGTCCCATCAGCGTCGATCGAAGGGCGCATGCGATAACTAGAGGCTGGATTTTTAGGCACTAAAAATCGCGTTTTAGCCGCCGAAAATAGGCAGGCAAAACACCGTTTTAGGCCTGCAAAATCGTAAATATAGGCGCAAGAAGTCTTACATGAATTCTAACAATTTCAAAGAAAGACGCGCACGACCTGTGTCTACGACAGGAAAGCAATAAAATGTTATTGTTTATGATGGCACAAAGGCACCAACGGTTGAACATAGCCACGCAATTGTCTTTTTTACGGCTCGGTTCGCAGAACACGGTCTCTCCTTTTCTTGCCCAGCATGGCCAGTCAAGTGTCCACAGTCGAATCAACACACCCCTGGGACTCTGTTTTCGGCATGGCTAAGAAGAGCAGCACAGGAGCAGGCAGCCTGACCACTAAAAGACAAGAAGGGGGGTATGCCTCGTATTGCCGGGTCAAACCGCGCAGGGTAAATTTCTTCACGTCATTAAAACATGTATACGGCGGAATAATATGCTATCCTCGATTTTGCCTAACATAGTGAGTCCAACGCTCATAACTTACAAAGTGATAGGAAACTTCACTACAGAGTAAGATGCCTTTCGCGCTTGCAAACACACCCGCACGACCACTTCTGCTATTCGAAAACTGCATTTCTTCATGCGTCGTCTACGGGAACGAGGACATGATTTACATTTGCACTGAATACCGAGCCACATGGGTATACTAGGAAATGAACGGGCACAACGACTAGCGCGCGCGATGCTACCATCCGCGCAGTCTAAACCGCCCGAAAACTGTGTGCAACGCATCAGAAGAAATTGAAACACACAGTGATTGCTACGATCCCATGGAATCCATAGCCCAAGCAAAGCGCTACCGGCGCAGCCATCTTCTCGAGATATCCAACCCATTGGACATACCTCCTCTTCCTCCGAGCGCTGATGCCCGCCGGCAACAGGTACTGCTGCGGCAGGTAAAGACCAGAACCGTCCTTACCCCTTCCTCTTGGAGACGGTTTCGCGGAAATCAAGACTGTCGTGGCCTGGGAACCCCGAATACTGGCATCTGCAGCTACTGTAACACCCGGGAAGACCTAGAGCAGGTCATCTAGGTCTGCCCGCTGTACTCTGGATCCAGGCACCGTGGATCCAGGCAACAGGCCATTGCCACAATCCCACCAGAATGGCGTCCAACTTTATTTCAGGCCTGGGCATAACCCGGCGCAGCACCGCCGCCACCAACGAACTATGGCGGTCGCTGCTCGAGTGCCTGGACGACCCGAAGCTCCAGCCATTGGCACCAGGCTCCGTCTCGGGCGTGACAGCCAGGACGTCAACTCGCAAGAAGACGCTCATTAAGACTGCTTTTTTTTTCTGTACCCCCCACTATTTTTTATCCTTCCTCTCCTCCTACATTCACCGCAGCTCTCCAAGGGCACAAATGTGAATAAAGACGTGTCAACAACAACAACATCTGTCGGTGAACACCTTAAAATGCCCCTCACCAGGTTTAAGCATTTCGAGCCGACAAATGTAATGAAAGTACTGGGAGCTCACGCGCTCACGACCACGTCTGCCAAGGTTTGCAGCGCTACGCGCCGCGGAAAGACGTGAAATTTTAAGCTGAACGCCGCACGCCAATCGTCTCGCGGGCGCGCGCCCCAGCATGGAAGAGATGACGTGTGGTGTCGTCTCGCGCTGTGAATATGGAAGCTAGAATGACCTAGTAGTGGCCTAGTAAATGGCTTTTTAAGAAGTAATTTACAAACAAAACAAAACCCACGTGCACATCACATTTTTCTTTCTTTTGATCTACACTCCCCTTTCCCCTGACGCCACTACACGGTTTCGCATTGGTTGCCCACCTTCACGTGGCTACACAGAGATGCCCCCGTTCCCTGCCCACCGCCACACTCAGGTCTTCAAGGCGGTTCTTCAGCTCTTCGGGGACAGTGCACTGTACAACCGGCTGTAAAAGCCGCCCGCCGCGTCCTCGCCCAAGGACGCCATTCTCCTCTTGCCATCTTTATTTCCCTGTCCCTATTCACCTGCAGACGCTGAGACGTGCTCTTTTGCAGACGCTGAGAGGTGCATTTAGGGTTGCAGAAATAGCGTCTTTTCCTTTGCTCAACCTCTCCTCCTCCTCATGCTATCCACCGCGGTGGTGAAGCGGTTACAGTGGTTTGCTGCTGACACGAAGGCCGCGGATTCGATCCCGGCTGCGGCAGTCGCATTTTGATGGAGCCGAAATGCTGGAGGCCCGTGCACTGTCCGATTTCAGTGCACGTTAAAGAACACCAGATGGTGAAAACTTCCGGAGCCCTCCACTACGGTGCCCCTCATAATCATATCGTGGTTTTTGCAAGAAAAACCCCAGAGATCATTATTCTTCCACCTCCTCCAACCACTCGCGCCATGTCAGCTCGGCGGCGTAAGGGGGCCGGCGGGAGTGGTGCTGGCAGTGGCGTAGCCAGGAGGACCACACGTTCGGCCACTGCTGCAAGGTCTGCGACCGCTAGTGGTTCGACAACAACCTGACCACAATCCCTACTATAACAACGTGCGACATCTTTATATTACAGTAGAGGAATTGTACGGAGCATTCACGGTTTGCCCGATTATCTCCGAGCCAGCTCCTCAATCATCATTCACTTCGAGGATATGGAGCGAATTTTTTTTCTTTTTTTTTGCCATGGCATACAGAGCAGAGACTGACACTCGACCACATTTGCCTGTCTTCAGATCAAGGAGGTTCCCCCCCCCTCCCCCGAAAAAAATTCTGCCTACGCCCCTGGCTGCTAGCGGTACCTTTCCGGAAGTCGGTTGAACTAGAGGGCTAGGTTGAACCCCATAGAGTTCCAAAAGGTCAGTGTTGCCCGGTATTATGAATAACGGTCTCAAACAGCACTCGAAAGCGAAATTGGAAGCCAAATAGCGTTCACATAGGCACCGATATTGAAGATAAGCATTTATAGGCACTTGTAGGCAATTAGGCACAAACCCAAAATATAAGCGATTATAGGCACTATAAAAACATTATAAATGCCCTTCTTAACCCCTAATTCATGCTTATATTGTCACGTGGTCGTGACGTCGACGAAGGCAGCAGTCAGCACGTCCGAGATGGAACTCTTTATTAGGCCGAAGACGCAGAACGCTGGCGTAAGAGAATACGGCCGCTCCCAGAGAACACCGCCACCGCCTGGAGCGGCCGTTTTCTCTTAAAAAAGCGTTTCGTAGAGTTACTCGAGACTGGATATAAAAGAGTCAGTTGCCAGCCTTACTTCTCATAACATTACCATTTGTTGCTATCGCGTTCATTGCTTCGCGCTTGCAATATTTTTACAGCGAAAGCTGTTATGAGATCATTTCACCGGCCGTTTTTGGCGCCGTAGTTGTCCGCCGCCGCCGGTGTCCGTAACCAGTATCGCTCGAAATAAGAAAAAGAAGAACGAAATAAGAAAAAAATTAGAGAATGGAACGAGGTTCGAACCTGGGCCCTCTGCGTGGGAGCCCAGTATTCAACCTCTGAGCCATGCCGGTGCTTGAAACTCCTTTGCAAAAAGGTCCTATACAGGCTTCATGTCGGGAAGGAACCACATTAGCATATGCAATATAGCGTGGTAGAAGAGTAAAATAAGCACCAAGCGTCGCACAACGCGAATTCTTTAACCAGGCGTCACACAATGCGAATTGCGCAACGAGTAGGTTGTTGAATGCTTCCAAACAAGGAGGTTTAAACCTCCTTGCTTCCAACCCATTACAGGGCTCTGCCATAATTCTTCGTCGTCATCAGGCACAGCATCAACAAAGTGCGCATTATGCCTTACATGCGTTTAGCAGGTACCACGGCTCTCCGTAGAATGACGAAAAATGGCACAGTGCCTGCTGCCCTACTTCTCAAAAATTACAATGATTTATAGCGTAGTGGGTTCCTCGCAAGTGCACTTGTATTGGTTGCCAAGGAAGGCCATAGGCGCATGATCCATTTCCTCGGGGTCTCAGTAAAATTACAATGATTTAGAGCGTAGTGGGTTCCTCGCAAGTGCACTTGTATTGGCTGCCAAGGAAGCCATAAGCGCATGATCCATTGCCTCGGGGTCTCAGTAAAATTAATGATTTATAGCGTAGTGGGTTCCTCGCAAGTGCACTTGTATTGGTTGCCAAGGAAGCCCATAAACGCATGATCCATTTCCTCGGGGTCTCAGTAAAGTTCTTCGACCCCCCGTCTTTCTCCCACGTCAACGTATGTTATACAGCATGACGGGAGAGGGAAATAGCGACCGGGCGTCACCCAATGCAAATTACATAACTGCTGGGTCGTTTAAAGCTTCGAACCAATTACAAAGGACTGAGCCATAATTCTTCATCGTCATCAGTCGTCGCGTCAACAAAGTGCACATAATGCCTTACAGACGTGTAGCTGGTGCATCGCTTCTCCGCAGAATGACGAATAATGGCTTAGTAGGTGCTTCCCAACTTCACAAAAATTGTGATTTATGGCGTAGTGGGTACCTTTCTAGTGTACTTGTATTGTAGCCCCAAGAGAGCTTACAACGGGCTCTAGAAACGCCGCTGTTCCAGCTTTCGCTGTGACTGTGCTGCGGTTTCAGCGCAGGCCTGGCGTCCTTTTTTTCATCTCGAGGTAATACAAAATTCTAGGGGCCATATCTACAAGCGATCATAAAAGCTGCCCTTTGCTCGACGTGGAAGGGCAGAAAATAAGCGGATGACCCCCTTTTACATTAAAGAAATATTCATTTTCGACCGTGCAAATGCGAAAGCAACATTCCTGTTCTTTAGTAGCATCGAGGTTCACTACTGTTTTTGCCGAACTCAGCTCCATTGTTCAGCGTCATCTGAAAAGTAAATCACAAGCGTGTGTGACTTAGTCATTTAAATTGTATAGAAAGGCAGAGAGAAGACGTAAAGGGGAACAAGTGTTTGACGGGCGGGATTACAAAGAATCGTCATCTTGTTTTTACGTATATCGCATTCTGGGCACCGGCGTATCACTGTCACGACTCGGGGCCGTAGCACAAGCTTTTCCCAAGACGTGGCATGGGGGTTGGGCCTCTGGTGTATGGCTTGCGCCAATCACCGGTATGAAGGAGTCAAGGGCCTTCTCCAATCAAAGAACAACAAGATTTAATAATGGGTTTAAACAAAGATAAAGGTATTTCCAAACGAACAGAACCGTTATCTTCGAGACAAAGGTGAATTAGTTATAGAATCCACAATTATCGCGAATAAGTGCAGCATGCATGAAAGTTGAAATATGTAGCAACAATGAGCAATATCGGATGAATGACCAAGCAGCAAGAGCCGAACCAATAATTAGAGTTCGCAGTCCACTAAGTTCAAGCGATTGACATACGTAACCGGGCGCCGCAGAGTCCTTCAACACCGGCGCCGTTCATGGGCGACCCTCGAAGCTGGCGAGACTGGCCGGTGGCGGTTCCACGATGACCGGGGGTGTTGGGTCGCTGCGTTGTGTCCCGTGAGTTGCCCAGCGTGGATCTCTTCTCCGGCGCAGAGCAGACTGTCGAAGTGTAGGATCGGCCCTTTTTTTATACGCTTCTCTAGCCGCCGATCTCAACTTCCATTGTAGTATCGATGCATCCTTGAAACGGTCACGTACGCACTGGTTGCTGCCGTGGTTCACACTTCACTTTCGGTGGCCTTCACGGGTGAACAATTGACTCACACACAAAACACCAGTCACGTAGGCACACGCGGTCTAACACGTAGCTAGGATACAACGTCCTGTGGTTCAGACTCTGCTGTCGGTCGCCTTCACCGCAAGCAGTTCAATAATCTACAAAACAAAAGCACGTGAGCTCACACGTAGCTCAGATGCACGTCTTCAGGTTCAGACTCTACTGGCGGTGACCTTCGCGGCGAGTAGTTCAATAATACACAAAACAAAAACCCATGATCAGGCACGTAGCTCGGTTGCTACGTTCGGTGGTTCGCATTCCGCAGGGGGTCATCTTTTCGAGCCAACAGCTTTAAAATTACACAAGACACCAGCCACTATATTTCGTATACAGTCTAGCCTTGTTAGGACCTTAAGGTTCACACTCTACTGGCGGCGACCTTCATGGCGTGCAGTTCAATAATACACGAAACAAAAACCCGGGATCAGGCACGTAGCTCGGATACTACGTTCTGTGGTTCATATTCTACAGGCGGTCACCCTTCCGAGCCAACAGTTTTGAAATTACATAAGACACGAGCCACTATAGTTCGTATACGGTCTAGCCTTGTTAGGACATAGACGTACCATATTTCCTTCCGCTAACATTAAGTGGTGCACGTACGCTTACGGCACAGCATTCTTGGAAAAGAATTGCAAGCACGTTCGCCCTTGAGGCCAGTGGAAAAATACAAACACAAACAAAAAGACCATCACCTTAACGAGCGAACAGTTTTGAAATTACACAAGTCAAGACCCACTACTGTTCTTATACGGTCCAGCCATATTAGGTCAGAGATATATTTCATACGGCTAACGCGAACACACACTAAGTGGTGCACGTGCGCTTACGGCACACCATTCCTAGAGAAGAATTATAGCACGTTCGCCCTTGGTTCCGGTGGAAAAATCCCTTTTCATGGCATACCTTAGGACATTATGCGCAAAAAATGTTAAGCATACGCGACTTTTGTGACAATCACTCACACCGTTATTTGAACTATCATGATAGTAAAGCGGTCCTTTAGCTGCATTTACTCTCTGCCCAGTGAAGCCCTCGAGGAGGTACCATTGAAGCCTCCTGAAGGCATTTTCCTTCGGCATCCGCGATAGAGTGCGAAGTAAAGCCAAATCGGGAGCATCTGGCAGATGATAACTTTCAACGCGTGCCGTAAACATATACGGCCGCGTCAAAAGAAAGCACTTTTTTTTAGTGCCCAAGCGAAATTTGGTGAGGCAGAGGCTAAGAACAAGCTGTCGAACAGGGAGATAGGACGAGGACATATTTTCTGCAGCTTGCCTTTGTAACTTCTTTCTAGTCAGTAAAATTTAGAGAGTTGCGGTCTGACTTAACAATGCGGCGACCCTTTCGGCGCACTCGGTGCGCTCGATATCGATATCGCAATAGAAGTTGTATCGATATCGCAACAGAAACAAACTTAACGAAATTACTGAGAATACAGAAGAAAATGCTGAGGCTGATAGACAACGCTATAGTTCCAGCACCTAGCGACCCACTGTTTAAAAAATATAAGATAATCAAAGTGAATGACCTATATCAATACAGACTACTACGAGAGTACTGTCTTAGCTGCAAACGCTCAAACTCTTTGTTTACAGATATGGCGAATCTTTGCTTAAAGGAAAAGGCTTATAAAACTAGAAATACAGAAATGTGGAACGTTCCTTACTGTCGTACTAATTATGGTTTTCAGATGCTTCGATGTACTCTTCCGCGAATTCTAAATAATTACATTAGCAAAGGTACAGATGTGTCTCATTTAAGTGTCGCTGAATTAACGGCTCTTTTTGTTGTATAAACAATGTAGCAATTATTTGGGTGCAGAAGATTGCAGCAAGTTTCTTTGTTGTATAAGCTATGTATAAAAAGTGTACGATATTGTGATGTCCTTTCAGCTGCTGCCATTGTTCACAAAGGGGGCGGAGGATCCCTCAAGCCGTCATTACGGCTTTTCCCTCCGCCTCCTGTTACACTGTACTGTGACGAAATAAAGCAATCAATCAAGTTCGATGATAAGTATTTCAAATTACGCGCAATTTTTCGTGTTAAAAATTGCTATCCCATAAATTGCGGCTACCTACGACATTCTCAGATCAAGAACTCCCATTCAAGTATCAGTTGTAAAGCAAATTTCATCGCATTTTTATAAAGTTCTTGTATGGTAGTAAAACAAACGCCGTGAATGGTTAAACGAAAAAGCGTAAATTTTAAAAGAATGCGGGAAGCGCTCAATTGCTTGTACACATTTTTGCACTTGGTTTTCGACTGCTTCGCCAAACTCAATTGTCTTTCGAGTGCGGAAGAAATTTTTCCGCTCAAAATTGCCCTGGTATGATCTGGAAAGTAACTGTTATGTATGCATAAAGTTTTCTTATTATAGCGTGAGAAACGTTTGTATTCGAGTGAAATAATCCAAAGAAAAAACGGGTAACGCAAGAAAAAAAAAAACTCCGTCGAGCCGGATTTGAACCAGCGACCTATGGATGTCCGCATGAGTCATTCCTCTACAGTCCACCGCTCTACCAACTGAGCTATCGACGGAACGCAGGGAGTGCAGCGGCAAGCTTCGCGTGAAGGACTCCCCACGCAACGTGACTTTCTTCTCTGAGGTTTGGTAAGCGCCCACTATGAAACTGGTTCAACCGCACTAGTGAAGCTTGGCGCGCGCCTGCCTCGGCCTAAACGACGTCCTTCAATTGTACCTGTGTCACACGTTGCAGCGCTGATCGCGATTGAGCTCGACTGAGATCAAATTTCTCAACAGTGATTGGCTATACCTTCTGCAGCTCGCCTAGTGGAGCCAATGAATATCACGAAATTAGATCGGTATCAGGCCTGATCGCCATCAAAAGCGACCGTGTGACACAGGTGTTAGACGTTACGATGTACTGGCGAGTATGACAAAAAGGACCCACTTCTACAGAGAAAAATACGGCAGATCCCACGCACAGTGGGAATCGATGTAATACGAAGCGGCCAGCAAAGAGCTGCATACATCACCTTGTTTCTCTTTGACGAAAATGAAGCAATTCATGTCATGCTATCTATTTCACTATATACAACATGTTTGTTGTGCATGCATGGATGTACAATATTTATGTAATGAAACGTATATTCTGGCATTACAATTCATGACCTGCAATTTATGTTCGTCAGGCGCTCATGTCATGAAATACCAATTTTGGCGTATATCCAGTTAACAAAACAGCCGCGAGATTTGCACACGGGGACTTGTCATTTATGTTTGTCATACACTCTTGTCCCGGCATACTAATTTTGCTATATATCAAGATTACGGAACGGCCGCAAGAGCACAAAGGCCGTTGCATTTAAATCATGCCAATGGTGACACGTATATCATGATTTTCATGTTATGACCTGTCATTTACGTTCGTCATACGGTCAATTTGTCATACCAGTTTTGGTATGACATAAAGTAGATAGATAGATAGATAGATAGATAGATAGATAGATAGATAGATAGATAGATAGATAGATAGATAGATAGATAGATAGATAGATAGATAGATAGATAGATAGATAGATAGATAGATAGATAGATAGATAGATAGATAGATAGATAGATAGATAGATACGCTCAAAGTCGCAGACGTTCGCTAAGAAATGCTTCGCATTAAAAAACGTGATGTGTGCAATCACAATAATAAAATATCAGTTCCGTGCTACAACTCATATCTGAGAAGAAATATGACCTGTCGTAATCGGTTGTCTGCTTTTCTGGCCTTCTGAAACCCGAATACCATGCACAGACTTAAGTGATCTTCAAGATTCCAAATTCGACAGTACGAGCGTTTAAAAAGTCACTTTCCTGCCTAACGATAACAGTTGGATGCTAAAGGCAGGAGCTCCATGTGGGTGAAGAAAGTAGCCATCCCCACAGATTCCTTGTGGCATATAGTTTTGTTTGTTGACCGAAACACGGAGTTGATGTCGTAAAATGATCTGATAGGCTCGCGCGTTGATGTTGTATTCTAGTTTATCGTGACGGCTTGCACTAATCAAAAGAAAGAAAAAGGAAACAAAGACTCCCTACAGTCGTTTATCGCCGCCTATGACGGTGAAGTAGTGTAGAAAACACTGATGGCAATATTTGTAAAAGCTGAGTACAAATTGCACTTAAGCCATTTCGGTTTGTAGCCGCTATATGCCGCTATATGCTATCGTTCTTGCAGTATTTCTCTTGGAAACAGCTAGTGTGAGAAACATTCCATTCTGGAAATACCCTATGGCCGAAGATATATTAAATGAAGATAGCACCTGCATGGTTATTGTCATCATAGCACACAAGGCAATAAAACTCGCTTGTCTTTGCAAACAATCGCTTCGTGTGCCAGCTACTTATACCGGTGGCCAAGCTCGCTTGCCGTTCATACGTGACTGGAATTATTCGCTTCCCAATGTATATAGACCAGTAGCGGAGGTGTTGCAATGCATGAATCACAGGAGGCTACCCGCTATTGATACGAACGACAAAAAGGCGTCTTTCCACCAGCGCCGTGGCTTAGTTCGTTAAAGCGCCTGTCTAGTAAACAGGAGATCGTGAGTTCGAATCTCACCGGTGCCTGACAACGTTTGCTGTCTCTTTTTCTTTCTTTTTTTTTTTGTATGTCGCCCAAAGCCCATTACTCCAAGTGGTTCCACTGCTCAAAAGTGGGCCTTCCGGTTCTTCAAAAAAGAAAGAAAAAGAGAAAGAAGCGACCTTATTTTTAGGTCTGGCTGTCCCCTGCCGCCAATTTCACGCTGGGCGCCCTCCCAAGCCACAATGTACTTCGTCTGCTGAGCACCATGCCGAAAGTTCGCTTGTACCGATTTCACCGATAGGTACCCGGCGCCAGCAATTCTTTGCCTCACACAGCAGCGGCGGATGCTCGACTATTCCACCAAGGCTGTGGTGGGTTGTAGGTGCGCCCAAGGACCTTTACAGAACCTTGTGACGCCACCTTTCGAGATGAGGAACCATGAACAACCGAGCGCCAGGTCTGTGTACTCCTCTATCCCTTTCGAAAAACCGGTGGGTTTCCGGTCGGCACTGGGAATCGAACCCGGTACCTACCACATTGGTAGCGAACGCTCAACCTTGTACACTGCAAACGCAAACTAGCCGAATTGAGCGTTTTAAGGGCTACTATCCTCCTTAATACTACCTTCATCTGGACAGTACTCCCTTAGGGTGTAATGAGGTGGGCGTAATAAAGTTCTGCGTCCTCAATTTTACTTCGTTAAGAAATTATGTGGAAGGAAGGAGGTAAATTCACTATCTGACGCCATTCTTCGAATGGAGTTCAAGAACAAAAAACTCCCATCTCATTTCCTCTGGCATGTTTTCTCTTTTTTTTTTTTCGAAGCTTTCCACAAAGCCTTCAGTGCTGGCGGGCATGCATGCAGCTGTGCGGGGGAAAGAAGTAAAAGAAAGAGGCGGCATGCTTCAGCGCACTAAAAATCCCTTGCACAGATAGCCCAGAGAAACAGATATACGCGACCCTCCGAACGGCTGGAGAGGAAGCGAGGAAGCCCTTTGGCCTTGGCGGCTGCAGCCTGCTGCGGCCCGCCCCCGCCAGGTCAAAAGCAAGCCAGACGAGGCGCTACCGAAGTGAAATGGGACAAAGCTTCGCGCCGCATGCGCGCGCGAAGAAAAAAAAACATTGAGAAAAAGAAAGAAACGCGAGGAGGGAGTCGTTCCCGCGGCGGCGCGATCGTCGTACCTAGGCCGGTTAGGCCTTGTGAACGCCGCTTCTCAAGTGATCAGCTGTGTCGGTCGTGTGTGCGCGTTTTGTGCCTGCAGCCTGACTGTGTTCTCGCCGCTGGATGTGATATGCGTGGTTTGACGACAGTGCAACATGCTACGCTGCGAGTGCGATAATCGCGACGGCCTGTCGACTCAAGCGAGCGTGCCCCTGTGCATTACCAAGCAGATGATGGGCACCCTGCGTGCTCGGCACAGTCAGGAACAAAAATGGTAAGTAATACTGATGTTCTCTCTCTTTGCGAGCCCTTATCGTCGCTTATGCACCTGTAGATGACCTTCTGCACATTGCATCGCTTGTAAAGTGCAATGAAGTGCAAAAAAAAAAGGTAAAGTAAGATCGGCATGTCAAGCTTGCGAAATGCCCGCCAGCGCACCATGAGCGTAGCATGTAACCCATGCCGTTCATTACACGCATGTCAGTCATTGTTTCCATGTTACCAGCTGTCATTTATGTACGTCATACAGTCACGTTACGCTATACCAATCTTGGTATGATATCAAGTTAGAGAACCGGACGCGAGTGCACCAGGCTCCATGCCGTAAATGACAGACATGTCGTTATTTTCATGTGACCATATGTCATTTATGTTCGTCGCACAATCACGTCACGCTATATCAATTTAGGTGTATGTCAAGCTAGCGAACCGGCCGCGAGCGCACCATGAGCGTGGAGTGTGTACATGACATGCATGTCATTATTTTCATGTTGCCAGCTGGGTGATTCCACGTAAGATCGAACAAACGATGGCTGGTCGACCTCTCAAATTTATTTCAAAATTTTATATATTATTGCCTGATGAGTGGAAAGAAGAGATCCGCAATTTGTTTTGCCACCAAAAATTTTTTCGAACCACAGGAAATCAATAATGACGAAGAGGTGGGGTGGAGCGCTCATCCGCTCTGCTGTTTTGGCCAACTTTCGTTATGAATTGCACAAAATATATTAAAGTTAGGTAGCTGAAATTTCTTTAACTAAATATATGCATGTTTTTGCTTCTGCTCAGGTATTTTTAGTTTTGATATGTAGTGTACATGTTTTTATAAAAACCTCAAAAATGACCCAATCGGCCAAATTTTCTTTACTTTGAAGGTCTTTATCTCAAAAAAGCCTTGTAGAAGAGGCACAAAAATTCCGCATTACGTTCTTCGCATGTTTATCTACGAAACTGCCAAATCTTGTATTTATATAACTTTTCAGTAAAGAGATATCATCGGGCTAAGTTCAAGAAAACACCGAACGATGAAAACTTCTGACGACAATTAAAAAAAAAACCCATTTTTTAAATTTCTTAAACTTTGTCCACTTATTCTCCTCCACATCAGCTTTCACAATCATTAAAAACATGTTGCATAATGTCGTTGCACTAATAGTTACGGCCCCTCCAATGAGACTCTTAGGCAAGGATGGGCAATTCCGACTTCTTGCCCAGCAAGTGTATAAAATGCAGGCAGGATTGAATTTCTTTTTATTAAAAGGTCAGCAGGTACCTAAAAAGGTGTCGCCTGCACTGACGACGTTAATTTTGAAATTATTTGGTCACTGCAGCGGGCACGAGCGCGGAGCTACCGAGAAGGCGCGCGCGCACCCGAGATGCTCGTTGTAAGAGACGGCGCAGTGAGAGCTCGTTCTCGCGTCCTCAGACCGATTGAGTTCGAAACAGTAACACCTCTCGGGTGACTTGAACGCACGTGCACTGTAGCTTCGCTATTCTATCCGGCCTCTGTTCGCATCTTAGCTAGGCGCTGATAACACGGCGGAGATGGAAGCAAGATGAAAACTCTATAAGGGAGCTATGAGCGCTCGCTTCACGCACGCTGCTGCCACAGAAACTGCGCTGTGCCAGTTGCGATCAGTGGAAAGCATGAACGTGGCGCTCCAGTGGCAAAGCAAAATATGGATTGTCAAAGGAAAGAAAAGCAAAACTATCGGTAACCGGATGCGCTTGTCTATATTAGATGTCGGCAGCAGACGGCGTGAACTGGCCGCGCGTTCGGTGCGCTGTTCACACTTCATTCGGCGCGGATAGTTCTTGTGCTTTGCTCTTACTCTACTCCTCCTGTGCGTCTCATGACGAGAAAGTATAGCTCTGAATGAGTCTATTGTGGAGACTACCTTTCGAAGCACAAGAAGCTTAAAGGAGTACTGACACGAATTTTAAAAAAATTCGGATTGTTGCTCTAAATAAAAATACTGGTGTCGAGAAACCTAAAACGACTATTGTGGTGCCTGGTAATGCATCCTATATATTTTAATTAGCGCCACCTTAAAAAGACACTTTTCGGTTTCGACATCGAGGGGGGTGGCTTCTCAGTGTCGTTTCATAGCAGTGTGACGTCACGGAGATACAGAAATTCGCGACGTACTAGCGGGAAATCCGTCATCTGCTCGTGGTGCAACAGACAACGACGAGTGAATTGTCGTCCAGTGACCCTGACAGTGATTTCTACGATTTAGGCTGCATGCAGGACGCAGAACTCGCGAACTCGGAGGAACTGTCTTGACTTGTCGGGATAATGTCCTTGCAGAGTGGCTGGCTTGCAAATGCTCAGCGACGAAAACTTCAAAGTCAAATAAAATTATTTTATACGTGTTCTCCGACTCCAGTGTGTGGACAGCGTGGACACTGCATACCAACGAAGCAAAAAATGTCCCTTTTGCGATGTCTCAAAATCGTGTCAGTACTCCTTTAATTATTGCAAAGAAGCCAAAATTTCGGAGAGTTACCGACCTAGACATAAATGCTTTGAAGGAACGTTTAACGCCCGAAAGATCAGTGACTGTCAGTGAGACGGACTACTTGTACTACGCGTGCTTTTGCTACCACTGCAATGAAAGATCTTCACGGAACGCACAGTTTAACGATGACATTCTTATGCCCCTGAAAAAGAAAGCGACGCAATTAACCAGATCACTGCGACTACCGGTGCACGTGCGTTCAAGACACCCGAGAGGTGCTGCTGTTTCGAACTCAATCGGTCTGAGGACGCGAAAACGAGCTCTCACTGCGCCGTCTCTTACAACGAGCATCTCGGGTGCGCGCGCGTCTACTCGGTAGCTCCGCGCTCGTGGCCGCTGCAGTGACCAAATAATTTCAAAATTAACGTCTTCAGTGCCGGCGACACCTTTTTAGGTACCTGCTGACCTTTTAATAAAAAGAAATTCAATCCTGCCTGCATTTTATACACCTGCTGGGCAAGAAGTCGGAATTGCCCATCCTTGCCTAAGGGTCTCATTGGAGGGGCCGTAACTATTAGTGCAACGACATTATGCAACATGTTTTTAATGATTGTGAAAGCGGATGTGGAGGAGAATAAGTGGACAAAGTTTAAGAAATTTAAAAAATGGGTTTTTTTTTTTTAATTGTCGTCAGAAGTTTTCATTGTTCGGTGTTTTCTTGAACTTAGCCCGATGATATCTCTTTCCCGAAAAGTTATATAAATACAAGATTTGGCAGTTGAGTAGATAAGTATGCCAAGAACGTAATGAAGAATTTTTGTCGCTCTGCTACAAGGCGTTTTTGAGATAAAGACCTTCAAAGTAAAGAAAATTTTGCCGATTGGTCCACATTTGAGGTTTTTTATAAAAACATCTAAACTACACATAAAAACTAAAAATAGCTGAGCAGAAGCAAAAACATGCATATATTTAGGTAAATAAATTTCAGCTACCTAACTTTAATATATTTTGTGCAATTCATAACGAAAGTTGGCCAGAACAGCAGAGCGGATGAGCGCTCCACTCCACCTCTTCGTCATTATTGATTTCCTGTGGTTCGAAAAAATTTTTGGCAGCAAAACAAATTGCGGATCTCTTCTTTCCACTCATCAGGCAATAATATATAAAATTTTGAACTAAATTTGAGAGGTCGAACAGCCATCGTTTGTTCGATCTTACGTGGAATCACCCAGCTGTCATTTATGTTGGACGTACAGTCACACTGCACAATACCAATTTTGGTGTATATGAAGCAGGCGAAAGGTCACTAGCGCCCCCGAGACCATGTTGTCAAAATAACGCCATACATGACAAGCGTCTCATGATTTGCACGTTAGAAACTGTCGTTTATGTGCGTCATACACTCTTGTGACGCCATACCTATTTTGGTAAATATCAAGTTATCGAAACAGTCGCAAGAGAACCAAGGGAGTGACGTGTAAATCATGTGGTTAATGAAATGCATAGCATGATTTTCAAGTTAAGACCTATCATTCATGTTCTTCATGCAGTCGTGTCATGCCACACGAATTTTGGCATACATCCCATTAACGAAACAACGACACGAGCCATGAGTCGTAGGCGGCTAGATAGGTAGATAGATCCGTTCAAAGTCGTAGAAGTGTTTAACAAATGCTTCGCATTTAAGTCGTTAAACTCAGATAGCAATGATGTGTGATGCATGTTTTGGAACTTCTGTGAATATCACTCATGCTTCATACGACCAGTCAATCGACCCAGGAATGCGCCCTGATAAAGTTGTTTGCACGATACAGGGGCCTAGCCAGAAATTTTTTTCGGGGGGGGGGTTCAACCATACTTTATGTATGTTCGTACGTGCGTTTGTCTGTGTGCGTGTATATATACGCAAGCAAAACTGAAAAATTTCGGGGTGTTTGAACCCCCCCAACCCCCCCCCCCTTGGCTACGCCCCTGGCACGATATAATTTTCTTGCCTGCGATAAAGCATGAATGAGGCATGATGCTTTCAGGGAATATACATTAGAGCAAAAGGCCACGGTTATCACATTGTCACATGAAGGGATGTGCATAAAGGACAGCTTTGTTTTCGATTTATTCTTTTCTCCAACTTCATTTGTTTGTTTTAATCCTTCACCATTGTGTCAATTTGCGCACATTGACATGTGACAAGACCGTGCGCTCTCATTTTGCAGCATCTACCTTGGATGCAGGCAACTACCCTGGACATCTTTCTCCCACCATGCAACTGTGAGAACCCACCGAAGCACAGATTGTCAGGAAGTGAAAAGACTTTTCGGCAACAATTTTGCATTGGGCACTCTGCCCGTCTCCCGAAATAGCATATTAAGGTACATAAGCACTGTACCTTCATACATATGTATCAAGGAACAGTGAAATAGCATATCAAGGTACATTAACATCATTAGCTTGGATTCAGTTAGCTAGAACGAATAAATCATGTTAAAGCTATACAATGACGGACATATCATGTGACAGACATCTGCTAAGTGCAGTGTGTATTGTGAAGCACATGCGTTTTATGGTATTGAATGAATGGATAAATGTTTATTCCAGCAAAATACAGGAAATGGGCCTCAAGTGAAAAGCGACAATGGTAGCTTGAGAAGTGCACAAGGCCCAGTAAAGCAAAAATAGAGACAGAGCAACAGAAACGTGTGCACGTTCAAAGGCAAAACATATACGCATACAAAAAGAAACAGGAAAGACAAAGCAGAAGAAACGTGCACATTCAAAGGCAAAACAAGTATGCCATCTGCAAAGTGACAAAATCAAAAAGGGTAAACATTTACGCTAGTGAAAACAATGAAAATCAGAAAACAATGAAAACAGAAAAGAAAGACCGGCCATTCAACGGCATGGAAGGAATGCAACTTCATTGGTCACGTATCAACAGTGGAATTTGCCAAGGTTACATGTGCATATTCTTAGCCATTAGGAGATGTGCAAGGCTAATTTAATCGCATTGACATAAGTCGGCTGTTGAGTCTGTTGAACCAGATTGTTGAATCATCTTGTTTATTCCCTCTCGTTAATTTGCTGTTTCGCATTATGTTGCCATAGTTTTCAAGGTCAATACATAGTATCATGACTGTTGACACAATTTGACAAGGTGAAAGCGCTGTTATTGTGCCCAGGCCTTAGTTTATCCTCATTAGAAGTGTGCTGTTTATTTTTGCCATGGTTCAGTGCCAAGTTGCCCAATATTCACTCCCAAACAGAGTAGGTGCGGTTAATCAAGACCTTGCTAACATTCACAACCCTTTTAAAGTGTACTTATAATGATAACTTTACTGACATCAAAAACTACCCACATAATGGTAAAAATGGCAAGAGTACACTTCTGGTGGTGTTTCGCATTTTTTTTTACATCCGTTTGTTTTTCGCCCTGTGCACACGAAGTGAAACGCTCACAAGGAAATACTTAGCAGCATCTCAATTTTGTATTTATTTCGTGTTTTGAAAAAATGTCTGCAATAAGGATAGTCAAGTGCGAATCTTCTGTAAGACATTCATTTTTATGTATACAGAAATCTTAGTGGACTTCTTTTTTGTGTAATTTTCAGGAATACACTTCTGGCAAAGCAGCAAGTGTTGCTTGCCCACGAGTCTGTGTTCAAGACAAGTGTATTGTGGGCGTGAGTGTCGGCAGGATTTTGTCTTGGGGGTGCAAGGCGGCGTAACGTGTCGGCCTGGTGAGCAGGAGAGCATTGGTGTAGCTTGGGTGGGGTCAAGTGCTGGTATGTCTTGATGGCGGCAGGTGCCCTTTGTGCAAACCCCTGCCGACACCCATGATTGTGGGAACACCCTGATGTGCCTCACTTTACACTATGTCGAACAGCTCGTACATGTTACCACATTTAGGCCAACACTGGTATTGATGCAGAGTGTTATGCGCAATACTGCGTTCAACCTTTCTGATGTCGTGTGCATTTGAAAATTTCGCATTGTTTAAAAAGACGCTGAGTGGACCCAGTGTTATTCAGCAAACATAAATCTTAACAGGGGCAGTTGGGCGAGTTGGTGTATATTCATAGTTAAAGAGGGTGCAAAAAAATTACACCATCTCCCGCTAAAGGGGACCATGAGGCGATGCGAAGCCGGAGCACTTGCACGATCGCGTTCCGTTGGCGATCGTTCGGCATGCTACCGACCTCGCGTCGTGGAACGGGAAGAGGGACGCTACGCGCGTCGTATCTTCCATCTAGCCTGGCCGTTAATTCTCACAGGGCGAGCGGGGAATGCGGTCGACAGGCGGGCGAGAGGGGGGCAGCGTAGGAGAGGAGAGAGAAGGGGAGGGGACGCGCATGCGCTCGAGCTCACCGCGGCGTTGCGCAGGAGAGAATTTCGGCATGTCTAGCCCGCGTTTCAGAGGAAGAGTGGAAAGGGGGAGGGAGATGGGTATGGGAGAGGGAAGGTGGAGAGGTAAAGTGAAAAGGGGTATGGGAGAGGGGGAGGGGATAGGGAAAGTGGAGAGGGTGAGTGGAGAGGAAGTGTGTGGAGAGGGTATGCGCATGCGCAGTAAGGGTGGTCACGACGCACACCACCACCACCGGATTGAGCTCCGCCTTAAGATACTTCGCATCTAAAAAATCACAGCACAGAGAAATGAAGGGGACAGGATGACGCGCTACTAGCAACTGAAGTTTAATCGAAACCACAGAAAGATGTAAACACACAGTACGAAAAAATTACAAGACTAAACAATCACACATCCATAGAGGAATGAAGGGGGCAGACAGGACAGTGCGCTACTAGTAACTGAAGTGTAATCAAAACCACAGAAAGAAAACACACATGACTAAAAAAGCCAGGTACATGTTCAACTTCAGTTGTTAGTAATGTGTCGTTCCGTCCCCTTTGTTGCTATGTGTTCTGATTTCGTTTTCACGTTTTCCTTACCTATGAACTGAACTCCTGACTGTTTCACAGTCTCTATATATGTGTGGTCAATTTTTATTTATCCTCATGGCATAGCAAGTCCTAGGATCCAATGTGCAAAGCGACCAGTCACTATTTACAGGATTTTTTTTATTTAGTGCCTGTGATTGCCTAATTGCAAGTTGACGTTGCAGCCATGGTGCTTGGATTATTTTCAATGTGGTAATTATGCGTAAGCCATCAAGTGAGGAATTAAGGATAAACTTTTGAGTTACAGATGGCACTAGCTGGCATAAAAACATTGAAGCATGGCTGTACCTGTTATGCATATTAGAAGTATTGGTACACTGCATTCATGTGATTATGCCGACAAGTGCCCAAGCACACTTCCAGAAATTTACGATGGCTTCCAGGTATCTGTGAGTAAATATGTACAGCAACATATGGAGGCAACCTTGTAATTTTGTGGGCATTGCTGAATGCTTTTATGCACCTTGGTAAGTGGACCTACAGTCAACACCACAGGTCTATTTTGGGCTTTTTTGTAGGAAACTCAACTCCAAAATCATCTGCGACATGTTTTGATGCCATAGAGCAAACTAATGCAATAAAAAACTGTACAACTGCCTGTCTACACGGTTTCATATTTCCCAAAAGTGGTGCTAGCCTTATTGTACTAATTAGTTGCCTTCGTGTGTAGGCTGACACCAAGTTCCTTGGGTAGCTTATTTTTTTGGATTATACTTAATACTGGCACGGTGAAGTGCACACGTTAGTGCGCATCATGATGAGATTTTACACCCTACTTTCGTATTGCTTTACTGCTGTGAATTATGTATAGTGCTGAGGCTATACTGTATATGTTGTTCCACGTGTTCAGTTTTGGGAGTAGGTTCTCTGCACGACGATGGAAATATATACCTATATCCTTACATTGACACGAGAAGTGCTGCTGTTTTGATTCCAATAAAATGTTGCAACCACTGGTTCTTGTATCAACTGAAGTATGACTACTTGTCGTGCATGCAAATTGAAGAAATGAATTTGTGCTTGCAAAACAAATTGCTGAAACACTGCCTGCTTAATGTAACTGCGTGTGTTTTATTACCAAACACATTGAACAGATGATTCACAGATTATGACACGTTGTAGAAGATAGGCAACAGAAAGACAGAAAGTCATCACTGTGTTCTAACGTAGATTGGGTGATCTTTTATCAATAGTAGCATAATTGAAGGTTGCTGTTGTATAAATAAAGTTTAACGTAGTGTGCAGGTGGACGAGGGAGTGCACATATGATAGTTTTTTCCAGTTTTCTGCATATTTGCTACAGTCCTCGTGTTTCTGTGTTACGATTGTGAAATTCTGAATTGCAAACAAGCCAACCTCTCTGCTGCTGTGGTGAAGTCATTCAACAGAACCATATTTTCTCAAGAACAGCTGTTCCATTGAGGAAGAGGATATATGCTTTTTTTTTAATTTGTACTGCATCATCTGTCTGAGGGGAGGGCGAAGTACACATGGACGTTCACAAGAGAGAAGTGCAAGTACATTAACTTTTTTGTTTTGTGGGAGACCTGTCACTGGTAAACTGGGGAGGTTGTCCTTGACATTGGGGCACGCGTTAGGCATTCGCTTTAACGCGGTGGCGTGATGCTTAACAATAAAAGCTAATTAGTAAGAAATGTAGGTAGTATCCGAGTATGAAAGCAAATAAATACTGAATATGCGTTATAGAGAATCACTGAATGCCGTGCTAAAGCGTGCATTGCGAATAAGCGCTAATTGCGGAAATAGATAAGCGTTCAGCTGCTCAGAAGGCGCTGCTGCCCCTAGCTGCGTGCAGCTCGCGGCTGTACGCGCGCATTCAACGCACTTTATGTATGCGCGTTACAATGTCCTTGTGACTCTGGAATTTTCTGCGTGTGTAATTTTCATATGCGAACGCAGGCGGTCCGCGCTAAAGAGTGCATTGCGCATAAGCGCTAATTGCGGAAACAGATTTTTGTTCAGCTGCTCAGAGCGCGCTGCTGCCTCTGCGTGCAGCTAGCGGCAGTACGCGCGCATTAAATGCACTTAATGTAGGCGCGTTACAATGTTCTTCTAAGTCAGGCATCTGCGTTTGTAACTTTCATATGAGAACGCAGGCGGTCTTCGAACCGCTCATAACACGCTGCCGCATCTAGACGCGCGCAGTTCGCGGCTGCAGAAATAACGAAAATTGCTCCACAGCATACGCGCATGGAATGCACATACGTTCGCTCATCTGAAGATACCTTTGTCACGCTGGTATTCACGAATTTAGCGCGAGCGAAGAGGGTACACGTTTATAATTTTTATAGCGGCACGACACGGTGAACCGGAGAATTCGGAGCCGAGGGTGTTTACGTCGATCGGCTCGGCCTGCATGACGCCCCACAAATTATGTATTGACCTTCCGCAAGAGCTACGCCGATGGTACAAGAACAGAAGTTCGAAGTTGTGCCGGCGGGTTACCAGCCGCGTTGTACATACATTGGTACATATATAAGCCCACGAAAAAAGCAAGCTTGCAAGTGGTGGCGCTGTGGTGTAATGGTTATAGTGCTTGCTTTAAGTGCGTGTGGTCGCGAGTTCGATTCCTGTGTCGTGCGTACTCGTATGCAAATGTCAAGGTTGTGCATAAATACTTTGATGTCCATTTTCTATTATGTCCTAGTGATGAATAGTAGCGGAAATTGGCCGGTAAACGTAATATAGTGCCTAAAATATACTTTTTTTTTTCATTTCGCGACCCCTCAAGGGCCTCGTATAAAAGGAGGCTTTAACAGCTCTCAAAAAAGCAGAAAAACTCTCAATGCGCTCTGTTCAAGCCCCCAAAATTGGTTACATAAGAACATCAACTTTACCTCCAAAAGGAGGCTTTAAAAGCGCTCAAAAGAACCAGAAAAACTTCCAATGCGCTCCGTTCAAGCCCTCAAAATGAGTTCAACAAAAACACAAATTTACCTCCTTAGTTCCGCCTAATCACTCCCTCCTTTGAACCTCCTTTTGAACCTCCTTTCGAAGGGGGTTTTGCGTAGTACCTTTAGGATGCACGCTGCGCAACGAGCCCAAAACTCCCTAAAAGGTTCAAGCCTGTTTGCAGTGTAGGCATCGCTGCGGTTCGGTGCAGGCTTGGTTGATTGCACTCACGCTTTCAAACGTGTTGTAGGTGGAACGACTTGCTCTTTCAGTGGTGATAGACTAATGGTAACAGACACCGCATCCTGATTTGTAAATGCAGCATACCGCATTTACTCTTGTAATGGCCGCATACCATGTAATAATCGCACCGAGAACTTTGTTAAAAAATGCCTCCCCCGCCTCCCCTAAAAATATAATAAACGCGAAGCATTTTTTAGCGAACCAAAGGCACTTTGGCAGTTTCTATCTCTGTATATATATTTAGGGTTCCTTCCTAACCTTGATACGAGGGGCGATCAAAAAGTTTTCCAACTTGGCTATAACCAAATATCTCACATTTATCTCTCACTACATTTAGTTAAGGTCATCTCTACATCGAGCATGGTCTGAAATTCAAGCCTTGCAGTTCGTTATTTGGTCTGCATCAGTTAGTAAAACATGGCGTCCTCCCACAATTTCAAGCTCGAGTACCGGAGCGGTGTAAAATTTTTATGCAAAGAAGGAAGTTCCTGCAGAGAAATTCGCAGTAGAATACTGAATGTGTATGGCAGCGAATGTCCTTCATATGTTACAGTGACTCGGTGGTTGATTGAGTTTAAACATGGCCGTGTGCACGTAGAAGACGAGCCGAGATCAGGCAGGCGGACCACTTTAACCGATTTTGACAATTAAGCCTCTGCAGGCTGTTTTACCATGAATAATCGCCGAATAAAGGTGTCTGAAATTGGTGGAGAATGGAACATTTCTTATGACAGTGCTTTCACTATCATGGAGGATGTTTTGGGTACGTTCAAAGTTTGGGCGCGATTGGTGCCATGAAACCTCTCTGCACAAGACGGACACCACCGGGTTCATTCATCCAGGGCTCTTTTGCACCTCTATTCAAGCGTCCCAGAAGATTTTCTCTCCCGCCTTGTGACTGGGAATGAGGGGTGGTTGCATCACTGGGACCCAGAAACCGAACACCAGTCTATGCGTAGGTGGCATCCGGGGTCCCCTTCCCCGAAAATGTTGAAGACGCAACGCTCAGGGAGGAAAGTGATGGCGACACTTTACTGGCACGCAAAGGGGATCCTGCTCATAGAGTATCGTGAAAACAGTGGGACAGGCAAATACTACGCCAACGTTCTTCGAAAACTGCTTAAAGCCATAGTGGAAAAACACCGAGGTGTAGCGAGAAGAGGTGTCCTCCTCCTGCACAACAACGCCCAGGTTCAAAGGTCGTGTTGCCCAGGCTGACATTCGAGAGTGTGGTTTCGAACAGCTGGACCACCCACTCCACAGTGACCACCTAACACTCAGTGACTTTTATGTATTTCCAAATTTAAACAAACACCTCAAGGGAACGAGGTTTGATTACTTGAACTCGCTTCAAACACCCACAGAGTGGCTTTGCAACCAGGAAGAAAGCGTTTTTTTAACACGGTATCCAAAACCTTCTGGAAAAATCGGAGAAGTGCATCAGTGTGCGGGGAGATTATGCTCAACAATAGAAGTTTTTCTAAGCTGTGGCTGTATTCCTGATATGCGAGTTGCAAAACTTTTTCATGGCCCCTCGTGTGTAAAAAAATTGGCACTGGAGGGCATGCACATATGACCTACATGGTTGACAGGTTATGGCATGAATAACGTGAAAATACTGTCGTGTACCTCACGAAATTCTTTCCCCCAGTGACGTGTGCCACATGATTGAAAGGGCCGTGGTATGCGAGTATATGTCACAGTTGATTGACAGTTTATATCACCCTAGGTACGGCGAGAACATACATTGGAAATCTTAACTTGAGAATGTTAAGGATCTCTTATCGCAAAAAATCTAATGTCGGCGCCCGCGGCGTTATCGGCGAGTGGAAAACCCGACAAATGCGAAGAACAGAAATCAGGACTCGAGCCACAATCGAACCTAGACATTCTTCGTGCCAGTCCAGCATTCTTCCGCAAAGCCATGCAAGGTCTTGAAACAGCATTGGTAAAAGACCCCATGCCTGCGTCATTTCGCTGCAACGTCAATTTGTGCTTGCTGTGTTGGGTATCTGCATTGATAAGAATGTAACAAAGAATGTAACAAAGTAGCGTGCGCTCTTCTTCGATAAAACTCACGTCTTTTCTCTAACGTGAGTGCAGACGTTACGTTGAACCATAAGCTACCATCTAAGGGCCAATGTTGTCGACGTGCCTGGTAAGCCCTCAACATGCACACGACCACTTCAGTCGCCCGAACATGTCGATCCAACCCGTAACGTTCGACTCAAAGCGAAAAAAATTCCGGCTAGTCCCACACATTGTGGGAATCGATTTCATGCGAAGCAGTCAGTGAGTACCCGCCTATGCCGCATCATTTTTTTTTTCGTTTTTTTTCTTCATTCAAGCATTACGAGCTAGATCGACGTCTTTGTGTAATTTGAGTAGTTGTGGTTATATCGAGGGCTTACTAGGCACGTAGAGTTCACTGGTGCTTAAATAGTATCTCATGATCCGATGTAAGATCCCTACAAGCTCTTAACCACATAACGTGCACTTCGTTTTATCGAAACGGAGTGCGTGCTACGATGCGATGAGGTGCGTGTTATGAGTAGCGGTCGTCGGTGTATTCCTCCAGGGTCCACCAACAATTGACTATAGCTTGCAGCATCATAAAGTTTGCTACGTTCTCATCAAAACAGTTAGCCAGCACTCCAACCACACATCATCTTTCCCCGAGATGACTGCTGTAAAGCGACACTTAAAATGCAGCATAGGCAACGAGATGCTGACTTCTTCACAAGAAACAGATCCCTCAATTCGTGGGATATGCCGGATTTTTAAAAAAAACTGCCTGTGTTTTGGCCGCACCCTTAATTTTTGGGAGGTTTAATAGTATTACATGTTGCGCGATTCGACAGTTAGGAAGTGGATTTGAAATAATGTTTTCTTTGATGTGGTGGCCCCACATATGCTTAGCCCTATAAGACGTGCTCCAAGTCTTTGTCTCAGGACGTCAACGTGCCTCTTCAGCTGGTTCCTAGCTCTGTACGTGCTATTCTCAATACGGGCTTAACTTCAAGCCAAATCAGACTAATGAAATCCAAGTTCGAATTAGATCAAAAACTTTCCAAGCATATCGGAATACGAAAAATACCAATATTGGCTATCGCAGAAAATATTTTCAAGTTTGTTGCACAACAAACATTGTACAAAAAATTATGCATAATGTACATCATTGCATTGCACTGCAACATCTCGATTTATTGCCCGCTTTTTCTAACTTGGCGAATCGCCGCGTACTGACAGCGATAATATGCTCATATTTACAAACAACAATACGGGCCCTGTTATATATATGTGCCTATCACCGCCGCTTTAAGAAACATTGCCATTCCGCCTCGAACGCGCTCGATAGCGAGAGCGCCATCAATCAAGCAAGCCAGTGCACCGGAAGGATCGCTTTTCAGCGGTGGCATAACTTGGAGTACTGTGCTATGGGCCACAAAAAAAAAAAAAGATTGCCAGGCACCGGTGAGATTCGAACTCACGATCTCCTGTTTACTAGACAGGTGCTTTAACCAACTAAGCCACGGCGCCGACGAGTACGCATTTTATCGTCGTTCTTATGAATCCTGTGATTGCATCATTCAGATACCTGCGCGATCGGCCGAAGTACATTGAGTATTGCCTTCACGTATGTACGCGAAGCGCGCTTAATGACTGGAATAAGTGGCTGGTACGCGAAGGGAAAGTTTCAGGCATAAGCGAACCCTTCTGCGACCACCTATAACGCGTGATCTGTGCAATGTAGACAATTTGACCCAGTGTCGATAACCAGAATTACGGCGTCGGAATATATTTCTCAAAAAGCCATTTACGTACCGGATTGTTGCCCGCGGTAGCTTTTCCGTAGACGTGTAGTATACGAAAAAAAAAAAAGACTCCTTGTCCTTTCCTGCATTTTTCCTACTCGTCTTTTCCTACAACTACATTTTTCTGCATAATAACGACCAACTAGAAGTGGTTTTCGCTGATCTGTCTGTCAACTTATTCAAAAGTTTGTCTTGTGTTAGGGGAAAAGGAACCCCGACAAAATACAATTAGAGCTATTTATGTATACACCGTTTACCGTTGGGGCACATCCCTGAGGTGCTCCTGCGTGGCGGAGGCTTGTTCACTGCCACCCGCGAGATTGCGCAAACGGCCAAAGAGCACGCTTTATAAAGCAGGGCAGCGATGGATTTTTTCAGCAAGGGGCGCACCCAAGACCAGCGACTTCCTTCGGAAAGGGGAGGGGGGTGTAGAATGACGGGAAACTCACTCAAGCTTTTTGTTTTGACCGTGTCTGCTTCTGGAGGCATAGAGGAGGGGTGGGTGAGAGGGGGACTGCGCCCCCGTACGCGGCGGTGGTGCTGCCCCGCTTGTCTATCGCCTACGTTTCTCTGCTTTGATCTACAGGGCGTGGTCGCCCGTGCTCATGCGCCAGAGTACGCAAGGAACCGTTGGACTTGCACAGAAAAGCTAGGTTCCATTTTATGCTCCCATGATATTTTTCAATGCCGACTTGCAGACTAGGGTTTCGGCAGGATACACAAAAAAAATTGATCGAAGCTGCGTGTGAACGGCTCCTGCAGAAAATGAAAGGTTGCACTAAAAAGAAAGATACCATAAACAAAGATAAACCCCTGGGTATGGTCTACATTCATCGTATCTCGCATAACGTTAAAAAGAAACTGGCGAGTCATTACGATGTCCATGTCGTTTCTTCGGCTGCCTGTAAGCTAAGCAGTGTGTACCCTTTGGTGACACAAATTAATAAGGGTAGGCCTCGTTGCTCAACAAAACATGACTAGAAATTCACCCGCCTGTGTTTGTGGTATAGTGTATGCAATTACCCTCACATGCGACAACCCCTACATTAGAGAACACGGGAGGCATTTTAATGAAAGAACACGTCAGCATAACTGCAATCTAAAATCGATGCAAGAGGCACCTTGGCCCTGCATTGTAAATGATGAAATGGCAAAGACGAGGGTAAGAAAATGATTCCTTGCAAAGCGATATTAGAAAGGACTCCCTTCCTGTCCAGATCCAGTCAACAAACCGGAAGGGAGATCGTCGATGCATTCCACGTCATTAAAACTACCGACAAGTGTGTCCACAAACCATTTTTATCACTTTTACAGGTAAAACTTGCGTTTCTTAATGGTCACTTTTCACTTTCGATACTTTTGTGACATAGTTAGTCTGCAGTACGCTTTTCGATGGTTACCGGCACGTATATTTGTGAGGACACTGTCACGTAGTTAGGTTATCGCTTGAACAATGTTTACGCTTTGGTTTTGAAAAATAAACAGCTGTCAGTCTGCGCCCGTGGTGTCTGGCTTTTTCCTTCTTTCTGTCCTCGCTTTTTCACGCAGTTTTAAGTTCACTCAATACACGTTGTGTGGCAAAAGCATTATCAGCTGCTACGTATTTTTCAGTTGTGAGCCCTCGTCACTGTAAAGCCTAGGGGTATAAATAAATAAATAAATAAATAAATAAATAAATAAATAAATAAATAAATAAATAAATAAACTTCTCTCGCGTGTACAATGTAAACAGCGTCAATGCGCTGCGCACTGCTCTACTGCGCACATTGTATGTTCGTCAAAGAACAGTGTATGTTCTTTATGCGTTCGTCACTTCTCGAAACTGTGGCATGTTCCACCTTCCGTGGTTGAAGACTAAAGTGCGCAGTAGAGCGGTACGCAGTGCACTGATGCTCTTTACATTGTATCCCCAGGAGAAGTTTATATTTATTTATTTATTTATTTATTACTACCCCTAGGCTTTACAGAGAGGAGGGTTCACGACTGAAAAATACGTAGCAGCTGCAAATGCTTTTACCACACAACGGGTATTGAGCGAAGTTAAAAGCGAGGACAGGCTGACAGCTGGCGCAGACCGACAGCTGTTTATTTTTGAAAACCAAAGCGTAAACATTTTTCAAGCGATAACCTAACCACGTGACCGTGTCGTCATAAATACACGTGCCGGCAACCATCGAAAAGAATTCTGCAGAATACCTCACTCACAAAAGTTGCAAACAGATGATTATCAGGTGAAACGAGAACTAATCTATGCGTATCATAACAACACATGAGCGAAGGCCGTTTACAAGGCAATGACCGAGCGAAGAACCAATCAACCGAGTAAAACAACATAAAACAGTTCAACAAGATTCAGCGATGGTAACAAGAAAATGCGCAACAAGGAGCGCGGAATGAGGATCAACAGTCAGCCAAGGTAAATGTGAAGCCAACGGAAACAAAAAAAAACTAAAAAAACTTGAGGAAACGCCATGAACACTTGTGTTATCAAACACGTTTTAATGCTTCTTTGTCTTTATTCAATTATTAATTTTTTTTCAAGGATCGGCCTGAGCAACGTTTATAGATACTTTTTCAGTTCCGTAACTCCTCCGCCGAAGGCGGCCGCCGCTTTTACCCAGGCTGTGAGAGGGCGCCACAGTCGTGAATAGCGCTGTCGTGCGCGCGGACACACGTGTTCTTTCCCGTAGTTGCTTCGCCGCGTGCGAGGCTGTCATGGAATGTTTTTCCTGGGTGTGTTGGCTGTGCATGCGCGAGGTTACTCTCGACGACTTCGGTGAATTCAGACAACCGAGCATTCCTTTCCACAGGAAGTCAAGCAGTTTTCAAGCTTTGCGATGCCAACTTGTTTCGTGCCCGGCTGTGCCAATGGGTACAAAAACGGCACTTTTTTGCGCCGCCGCCCGATCCGCAGCATCTTGAAAGCTGGGTGCGAGCTATTTCTCACGCCGATAAACCGCGGAGCAAAACATGCAAGACCATATACTATAGCGACCAAGTTTAGCCACTTGTACCTTCCTTAGTGCATTTGAAAGCATCTGTGCAAAAAAAAAAAAAAAAAGCGTCGTGAGGTCCTCGTTCAAAATGCGATGAAAGAGAAAATGGGCCAACAGCTTATGTCCATGCCATTCCGCGACCTCTCAGGTGCTTCTGACGACCGTGGGTACTGTGCACCATTACCAGAAGCAACGGCCTTTTGTTACCTGGCAGGCTACGTGGCTTTCAAATTGAAGAAAACAACGTGTTGCGAGGTCTGCAAATACGATGCCCTTGGCAGGCGGGATTACCCGCCGCTTGAGTCCATGCTGGTCACTGTGCGCGAATGTGTCAGTGGTAGCCTTTCAGAGAAACTACTTGCACGTAAGCACGTACGGTAGAGCGTGCTATCAAGCATGCTAGCAAGGACACATTTTTTGGTGACCTGTTTTGGGGTGTGCTGAATGCTCTTATAACGAGAGGCACAAACACTGTTGGCTTCACTTTTATTTACTCCCATGCACTTCTTTGCGCAAGCCAAATGCTTAGAAAACAGCAGTACCATTAGGGCATAGAGAGAGCGCAAGAAAGCAAGTTTTAAAAATTAGCTGGCAGCAAACCTGCCAACACAAGCGTAGCCAGGAAGGGGGTGGGGTCAAACTTCCTCGTCCGATATTTTCGATTTTGCATGTGTATATATCCACGCACCCATACAAACACACGCACGAACACACAAAAAATGTGATTGACCCCCCCCCCCCCCCCAGGCCCGTAGCCTGGAATTTTTTTTCGGGGGTGGGGGGTACTTGCTGAAAACCTTGACTATTTCAGAAAAACACCTATTTTCATTATTTATTTTTGGTAAAAACACATATATCAAAATTTTTGAGGGGGGACATGCCCCCCC
This sequence comes from Rhipicephalus sanguineus, assembly GCF_013339695.2. NCBI lineage: Eukaryota > Metazoa > Arthropoda > Arachnida > Ixodida > Ixodidae > Rhipicephalus > Rhipicephalus sanguineus. Next base: position 40,563,019 of record NC_051181.1, on the reverse strand, counting down.
CCCCCTTGGCTACGGGCCTGCCCCCCCTCCTCGAATATAATGCCTGGTTATGCTACTGCCTGCCAACAATGCTGTGCAGTATCTACGCGTGTAAAAAATTTCCACGTTCATTTTGCATACCAAGGATCTCGGTTTGCTTTCACAATGTAATATTTTTTGCGATGCCACCATGTTCGAATTAATTGACCAAAATGCATTTGAAACAATACAAATGCGCATAATCATTTCGTACAATGCAAGGCTTTCGAAAACATCACATAACGCGAAGTTGCAAAATTATTACGCACAGAACATGGTGTGCTCTTGGCTAGACCACATTTTTTCATGTTAATGAACGCACTAGAATTACTGAAATGATATGTGTCCGTCAGTTCTCGCGAAATCCGGGACACGCTTGCCAACCGCGAAAATTCTCGGCGAATAATTCGAGTATATTGATAGAGCAATGTTTGATTCGTACTACAAAATGTTGTAAATTTCCCCGCGTTTGAGAGATGCTATGTAACCCTTAGTTTTCTACGTTTGAAATTCGTATTTTTGGAGCATGCTCAATAGCCAAACTAGTGTGGTCTTAACGAAACGGACATGGAAAGGCGCAGAGCGAAGCGAGCACGTTGTCATTGCCCAAAACTGACGCCTGCGAAGCGTGTCTGTACAGGTCTTTTCAAGTTTGTGAGCAATATAACGCGCGCAAATTGAAGTAAATGTCCAATTAATGTTAAGTAAGGAGAGTAAAGACCAAGTACAGTGTTCGCGCAATTCTCATTCGGCCGTGTGCAATAGCTCATGCGAAGAAGCCCTTCGTGCTAGCAGACGACCCTCGCCCTCCTAGCGCAAAGCGCGACTGCAGCGCTGTGGTGGCGGGTGCGGCGGCAGGCCGCCTCCTCCCTACGCGCGCCGCGAGGAGATACGGAACTGAAAAAGTATCTATAAACGTTGGGCCTGAGCACGGCAGTTGTAAAAACATACAAAAAGGAAGTCTTTTTTAATATCGCTTTGCAAGGAATCTTTTTCTTACCCTCGCCTTTGTTTTTGCATTCTTTGGAATGCAGGGCCAAAGTGCCGCCTGCATTCCTCTTTACATTCCAGTTATGCTCACGTGTTCTTTCATTGAAACGCCTCTTGGTTTCTCTCATGTAGGGGTTGTCGCATGTGAGGGTAATTGCATACACTACACCACAAACACAGGCGCTGAATTTCTAGTCACGTTTTGTTGAGCAACGAGGCCTACCCTTATTAATTTCTGTCACCAAAGGGTACACACTGCTTAGCTTACAGGCAGCCGAAGGAACGACATGGACATCGTAATGACTCGCCAGTTTCTTTTTAATGTTGTGCGAGATACGATGAATGCAGGCCATAACCTGGCGTTTATCTTAGCTAACGGTCTCTTTCTCTTTAGTACAACCTTTCATTTTCTGCAGGAGCCCTTTACACGGAGCTTTGACCAATTTTTTTTTCCATATCTAGCCGGAACCCTAGCCTGCAAGTCGGCCTTGAAAAAAATCATGTGAGCATAAAATGGAATCTAGCCTTTCCGTGCAAGTCCAACGATTCTTTGCGTACTCTGGCGCGTGAGCACGGGCGACCCCGCCCTGTACATCAAAGGAGAGAAACGTAGTCGATAGACAACCGGGGCGGCACCACCGGCGCGTACGGGGGCGCAGTCCCCCTCTCACCCACCCCTCCTCCTCTATGCCTCCAGAAGCAGACATGTTCAACATGTCCGCTTTTGGAACTCACTCATACAAAAAGCTTGAGTGAGTTCCCCGCCATTCTGCACCCCCACCCCCTTTCCGAAGGGAGTCGCTGGTCGTGGGTGCGCCCCCCACTGAAAAAAATCCATCGCTGCCCCTGCTTTATAAAGCGTGCTCTTTGGCCGTTTGCGCAATCTCGCGGGTGGCAGTGAACAAGCCTCCGCCACGCAGGAGCACCTCAGGGATGTGCACCAACGGTAAACGGTGTATACATAAATAGCTCTAACTGTATTTGGTCGGGGTTGATTTCCCCCTGACACAAGAATAACGTTTGAATAAGTTGACAGACAGATCAGCGAAAACCACTTCTAGTTGGTCGTTATTATGTAAAAAATGTAGTTGTAGGAAAAGACGAGTAGGAAAAATGCAGGAAAGGACGAGGAGTATTTTTTTTTTCGTATACTACACGTCTACGGAAAAGCTACCGCGGGCAACAATCCGGTACGCAAATGGCTTTGTGAGAAATATATTCCGACGCCGTAATTCTGGTTATCGACACTGGGTCAAATTGTCTACATTGCACAGATCACGCGTTATAGGTGGTCGCAGAAGGGCTCGCTTATGCCTGAAACATCCCCTTCGCGTACCAGCCACTTATTCCAGTCATTAAGCGCGCTTCGCGTACATACGTGAAGGCAATACTCAATGTACTTCGACCGATCGCGCAGGTATCTGAATGATGCAATCACAGGATTCATACGAACGACGATAAAAAGCGTACTCGTCGGCGCCGTGGCTTAGTTGGTTAAAGCGCCTGTCTAGTAAACAGGAGATCGTGAGTTCGAATCTCACCGGTGCCTGGTAATCTTTCATTTTCCTTTTTTTTTTTTTTGCACGTGGCCCATAGCACATTACTCCAAGTTATGCCACCGCTGAAAAGCGATCCTTCCGGTGCACTGTCTTGCTTGATTGATGGCGCTCTCGCTATCGAGCGCGTTCGAGGCGGAATGGCAATGTCTCTTAAAGCGGCGGTTATAGGCACATATATATATAACAGGGCCGGTATTGTTGTTTGGAAATATGAGCATATTATCGTTGTCAGTACGCGGCAATTCGCGATGTTAGGAAAGGCGGGAAATAAATCGAGACGTTGTACTTTAATGCAATGGTGTAATTTAAGCAAAATTTTTTGTACAATGTTTGTTGTGCAACAAGCTTGAAAATATTTTCTGCGATAGCCAATATTGGCATTTTTCGTATTCCAGTATGTTTGAATAGTTTTTGACTTAATTAGAACTTGGATTTCATTATTCTTTTTTGGTTTGAAGTTAAGCTGATATATACTGAGAATAGCACGTACAGGGCTACGAGCCAGATGAAGAGGCACGTTGGCACCCTGAGACAAAGACTTGGAGCACGTCTTATAGGGATGAGCATATGTGGGGTCGCCACATCAAAGAAACCATCATTTCAAGTCCGCATTTAAGAGGACGCTAAAAAGCAAAACGATTTTTCTCATGTTAGTAAAGTACTCTTTCACGATACCAAAAACACCAAGCTTGCTGCGAGAAGACGCTTAGTAAGCGAGAAAACGCGCAAAAACAAAATGTGTGTAGCGACGCCACCTTGTAGTTCTCGCACCATTCGCCGTGACGTCAAATGTTTTGACGGCGCCTACTAGGGACTACGTGGTTCCTAATCGGTAAAAATGAAGTACGTTGTCCTCTGAGGGGGCCATAGACTTTACATACCAAGTTTGGGGTAATTTTGTTGACTCAATGGTGCCAAAATACGATAAATATGCTTTGAAATTGGTGACGTCACGCGGGGAGATTTCGCCACGAAATTTAAAAATCAAACTCCTTTATTAATAAACCTATGATGGCGAAATTAACGATATTAGAGTTCTCAGAGCACAATTTATCGATCTAAACCGATTCATTGTTTCTCTTTAGTGTCCCTTAAATTCTCGAATCGCACATGTAATACTATTAACCTTCTCAAAAAAAGAGCTGCGGGCCAAAGAAGAATATTTTTTTTTTAATTCTGGCAGAACCCAGGCATTGATGGAATCGGTTTCTTGTGAAGAAGTCAGAATCTAGCTGCCTATGCTGCATTTTAAGTGTCCCTATACTGCTGTCATGTCGGGGCAAGATGATGTGTGGTTGCAGTGCTGGCTAACCGTTTTGATGACAACGTAACAAATATTATGATGATGCAAGCTATAGTCAAGTGATGGTGGACCCTGGCGGAATACGCCGACGACCGCTACTCATAACACGCACCTCATAGCATCTTAGCACGCACTCCGTTTCGATAAAACGAAGTGCACGCTATGTTGTTAAGAGCTTGTAGGGATCTTACATCGGATCATAAGACACCCTGGGCGCGTCAGTGAATTCTACGCGCCTAGAAAGCCCTCGATATGCCCACAACTACTCAAATTACACAAAGACGTCGATCTAGCTCGTAATTCTTGGATGAAGAAAAAAAAAGAAGAAAAAGATGCGGCATAGGCAGCTACTCGCTGACTGCTTCGCATGAAATCGATTCCCACAACGTGTGGGACTTGCCGGAATTTTTTCGCTTTGAGCCGAACGTTACGCGTTGGATTGACATGTTTGTGCGACTGAAGTAGTCGTGTGCATATCGTGGGCTTACCTGGCACGTCGACAACATTAGCCCTTCAACGGTAGCTTATGTTCCGACGTACCTCTGCACTCACGTGTCAGTTTTATCGAAGAAGAGTGCACGCTACGGTGCGATGATGCGCATATCGTACATAGCACTCGTTTATGCTATCCTCCTGGTTCGAGCAAAGCTTGCTGAGTCGTGGTAGTGCATATATAATCTTTGTTACATTCTTATCAATGCTGATACCCAACATAGCAACCACAAATTGACATTGCCCCGAAATAACGCGGGCATGGGGTCTTTTACCAAAGCAGATTCAAGAGCTTGCGTGGCTTTGCGGTACAATGCTTGACTGGCACGCAGAATGTATTCGCTCGATTGCGGCTCGAGTCCTGATCCTTTGCATTTGTCGAGATCTTTCACTCACCGATAACGCCGCGGGCGCCAACATTACATTTTTTTGCGAGAAGAGATCCTTAACACCCTCACCTTAAAATTTCCAACGTATGTCCTCACACATACTGTCATACTCACACACATGTCCTCGCATACCATGGCCCTTGTTATCATGTGGCACACGTCACTGGGGGAAAGAATTTCGTGAAGTACACGACAGGCTTTTTACGTTATTAGGAGCTGCCTCGCCAGGTTCTTAAGCTGGGGCAATGTCCCGCGCCGTAAGCGTAACCTTAGTTACAGAGGCGATCGCTACAGGCGCAGCTCGCGCGAAAGGGAAGTCTTCTTCCTCTTGTCCATCGAAGCGATTTGATGGTGATATTAACGCAGGCAAAACCACATATAGCATAGCCAACTGTAGCATGCGCACGCTAGGGCGAAAGAGAAGTCTTCTTCCTCTTGTTCTTCGAGCGCCTTGATGATGACATTAACGCAGGCAAAAGACGACTATCTCCGAGCGAGCTTCTCAATCATCATTCACTTCGTGGATATGGCATGATTTTCATGTTATAACCGTCAGTCATGTAGGTAATATGCGCATACCCTCTAGTGCCAATATTGTTACGTACGAGGGGCGAGCAAAACGTTTTGCAACTTGCATATCAGGAATATACTGCCAGGCCTTAGAAAAAAAATTATTTTTGAACATAATTTCTCCGCACACTGATGCACTTCTCCAATTTTTCCGGAAGGCTTTCGATACCCTGCTAAAAAAAAACTTTCTTCCTTGTTGCTAAGCCACTCTGTGGGTGTTAAGTGAGTTCAAGAAATCAAACCTCTTTCCCTCGACGTGTTTGTTCAAATTCGGCAATAGATAAAAGTTACTGGCGGTCAAGTCGTCACTGTGGAGTGGGTTTTCCAGCGCTTCTTCATTCTTGCACCTACTTTTAGAATACTTCGCGAAATACAGTTGGCTTTAATATGAGGCACAATTAGATGTTTCTGTTCGAATGTTGTGGGAAGGTCGGGAAAGGAACTGTTATGCATGCGTGACTTTTTCGTGATATTTCTTTACACAAGTTCTGAGCTTGGGTGAAATAGCACAGATCAATAATGAAGCACTACAAAAACAAAGAAAAAAAAGAAACAACTCCGTCGAGCCGGATTCGAACCAGCGACCTATGGATGTCCGCATGAGTAATACCTCTACAGTCCACCGCTCTACCAACTGAGCTATCGACGGAACGCGCCCAGGAAGGCGGCAAGCGTTGATTTCGAGGGTTCCCCACGCCGCGTGACCTACTTTACTGAGGCGTGCCACGCGTGCCACGCGCACACTGTTAAACTGGTTCAGCCGCTCAACGTGATCTCGGCGCGCGTGCGTCTTTGTTTGAACTGCGTCTTTCTCTTAGATGATAGAATATGCTGGCTAATATGACAATATGGCCCCGTGATATCCCGCCGCAATGTTAATGGCGGTTTGAATGATTACGCATGCAAGACACTGCAGTGGAGCACTGGCACAAAGCTCCTCCCCGATGTGCCGCGGAAGTTACCTGCGGCGTTTCATCTGACAACGGGCTCGAAGGCATACGTAACGATGATAACGGTTACCCTTTTGCTACCGGCTGGCGATAGCAAGCATGACTGCTTGCCACATGAAGGAAGAACATGCGCCGAATCCTCACCGTCTTGCATGTGTAATCATGCAAATCGCATTTAAACTTTGCAGCGAGATATCTTGGGGCGCAGACATCCTAGAAGAATTCTTCCAAGTGGAACTGTGTAGAAACACGACTGCCTCCAACTTTTCAATACAAATATGCCCACTTGCTGCACTTATTAAAAGGAAGGAAGGAAGAAACCAGCGGATAGGTAGGGAGGTTAGCTAGTTCTTTGACCGGCTGGCTACCTTGTGCTGGGGGAAGGGGTAAGGGGGATAAAAGATGATAGAAGAGAGATGTTACAAAAAAAAGAAGAGCAAGAAAAGGAAAAAAAGGAGAGAAAAAAAAGGGGAAACGAGAATATGACACTGCTTAGAGTCTGTCTCTAAGACCAGTTGTCCGCAAGAAAGCTTATTAAAAATTTTTAGTTAATTGGGCGGCTGACAGCGATAATTATTGCCTCACTTTGTATCCTCCTGGATACGTAATTTATCTGCAAAGATGGCTTTCACGATCTTCCCAGTGCTGAATAATAACAAAACCATAAAGCTTAACATTTAACACTCGGCAAACCTGTAGTGTGTTTGTTATGTAGGATTTTCATCAATATTTAGGCATGACAACTTTTTGGAAATAAATGGGCAGCCATGTGTGGCGGCCTTTCGTAAGTTAAATACCTCTGATGCCGTGTCATTTAGACTAATAGACCTTACCCTTATATTTTTAGCGAAATCACTTCATGTCCACGACTAGACGATCGACCGCTCTCCGTGCAGATGCTGCTGGAGCACCGCCCCCATCGCTCGGCGGCCCACAAGGGAGTTGAAGCACATTTCTGCTTCTTAAGGACTACGGGCCTTTGTGAACGCCTATGACTGTTGTACAGTGCCACCGCCACGTACGTGTCAGCGCATTTATTGATCCTTTTTCTTCAAGCTCCCCCCCCCCCCTCTCTCTCTCTTTTTCTATCCCATCTTTTCACTCCTCTTCACCTTCCCCCGGCGTAGGGTAGCCAACCGTAACTGCTGTCTGGTTAACCTCCCTGCCTTCTCCTTTTTGTGTTCCTTCCTTCCTTCCTTCCTTCCGTAGTGGAGGGATCCGGAAATTTCGACCTCCTGAGGTTCTTTAACGGGCACCTAAATCTAAGTACACGGGCCTCAAACATTTTCACCTCCATCGAAAATGCAGCCGCCGCGGCCGGAATTCGATCCCGCGACCTTCGGGTAGTCGAGCGCAATAACCACGAGACCACCGTGGCGGGGCTCAGTTTAAGGGTTAAATATCTCGGTGTTAACATCTCACAGAATATCAACTGGTCTTCTCACGTGAGTGAAGTAGTTAACAATGCTAACAGAGCTCTCGGTTACTTTCGTCGTAACTTACATCTTGCCGCTCCATCAGTCAAATTTCTAGCCTACAAAACACTCATTCGCCCAAAACTAGAGTACGCATCCGCCATTTGGGACCCACCTCAAATTACCTAAGTCCATCGAAGTAGTTCAAACCGCGCAGTTAGATTCATCTACTCGGATTACTCATGTCATGCCAGTATTAGTAACTTTAAAAGAGAAGCAGGTCTACCTGACCTTGAACTACGTCATAAGATGTCTAGACTATCACTGTATCACAAAATTTATCATACGTTTCATTATAACTCTCCCATTCAATCAACCCATCGCACTTCAGCCCGCACATGTCACCACAAGGCCGTCTACCCTCTCCCTGCTTGCACCACAGCCCACCATCACTCCATCTTCGCCCAGGCAGCCAGGGACTGGAACGATCTTCGCTCAAGTGTCATACATCATTCCAACACGGATAACTTTAGAAATGCCATAGAATCATTCTTTTATTACCCTACATTGTTTGCCCACACCCTCATGTAAAGCCCTCTGCTGGGCCCTTTGAGGTATATTAAATAAATTAAATAAATAAATAAATAAATAAATAAATAAATAAATTAATAAATAAATAAATAAATAAATAAATAAGCAAAAGGTGATATTCATGAGGCAAGCGATACGAGGGCAGCGACGGCATTCACAATCAATGTTCTAATACAGAGCGTGAAATATCATGCTAGGTGAGCACCGCACAGCATCGCAAAGCATAGGAATGGCAGATTACAAGATTATGACATAGCCCCTTCCGCGGTGTTCCAGTGGTTACGGTGACCGACTGCTGACCCGAAGGTTGCGGGATCAAATATCTCGATGGCGGCGAAATGATAGAGGCCCGTGTACTTAGATTTAGCTGCTCGTTGAAGAACCCCAGGTAGTCAAAATTTCCGCAGCCCTCCACTACGGTGTCCCTCATAATCATATCGATGGTTTGGGACGTAGTACCCCACTAGTTAATAATAATTATCCTTTGTACCCCATATACAAATTTCATATTCGGACAAGGTGACCGAGAGCTCACTATACTATCCGCCGCGGCTGAACAGTGGTTATGGTGCTCGGCTGCTGACCCCAAGGCCGCAGGTTTGATCACGGCCGCGGCGGTCGCATTTAGATGGAGGCAAAATGCTAGAGAACCATGTACTGTGCGATGTCAGGACACGTTACACAACATCAGATGATCGAAATTTGTGGAGCCCTCCACTACGGCGTCTCTCATATTCACATTCTGATTTTGGGACGTAGAACCCCAGATATTATTATGAAGAGTCCACTGTACTGAAATGCCGAATCCTTAGCATAAATTCCTATAGCCACGTGCCCTTCTTTCGTCTTTTTTTTTCATGTGATTGGGTTTCACCCACAAAAACGGTTAGCACCACTCGGCGCAGGCCGCGCCGCAATGTTTTCAAAGCTTCGCGATTGTTTCAGATTGCTCTAGTAAGTTCATGCGCTGGACGCGAATTACGTGAGCACGAGTGATAACGGTGGAACTTTCAATCACTCATTTATAAAATACGGCGTGTTCCGGCGGCCATTGTATTACCGACGCCGTTATCACTGCAGACATGCCCTTGCTTGCATTTTGCGTTGCTTAGTTCTCTGGGCAGAGCATCCGCCCAACAAAGAGTTTCGTGTCTACCAGCGTGACTGCCGCCTTCTTCTTATTTGCTACCACGGAACAATATAAATATTTAGTACGGAGATTTCAGATGACAGTGAGCGGTTGTCTATGCCATTCATTTCCGTCTAGTGTACGCTTTCGTACTGCGAACTCCTTCTTGAAACACAAGCAGGGTCCCACACGTCGCTTATCATCCTATCTCCCATAATAAAATCCAAATCTCTTTTCCGATTGACAACACGTAGAGATATTTCGAAATACAATCGCTCCTCGCTGCCGTTACGCCCATATTTTTCCAATAGTTAAATGGGAAGGAATGTGATGTGCACAAGGCACAAAAAATTGGCCGCGTATCTGCGTGCTCCGCTGAAAATGTCGTCTAAAGACCACAGAAGAGGTGCTGCATGAGATATGGACGCCATCTGGCAATACGTCGGGAAACATGAGTGCGACGCCAGCCAGCCCGAACACGCGGTTTGGCGCGAAGCGCTGAAGCAGAAGAAACGTCCGCACTCAACTAGTACTCTCCACACACTGTTTTATGTGAACGTCATCTCGGTAAAACAGGAATGCCAGAGCGGCGCCCCATGGCATTCGTACAGTGCAATACTGAACCGAAACCGAAACGCAACAATGAGCTCGTGCAGAGGGCACGGAGGAAGACAAGTTTCAGTGCAGTCGCATTTTCAGCGTAGCTTAAGAAACTAGGGTCTCTAGAATTACGCATCTATGTGTTTTCTGTTAAAGAAACACACCACCTAATACTTACCTAGTGATGTTGCACCTCAGATATGCGTAATGTTTACTTTTTGATGAACAATGTACACAAGTATGAACGTAATCAGCCGTTCAAGATGGCTGGCCCTTGGGCAAGTGGTTCAACTTTGGCCGGGTGGCTGAATCGAGTGACGTGCCGACAAACAGAAAGACAGACAGACAGACCAAAATTTGTCCGTTAAAGTATCCCAAGGAAGACTATCGTCTTTAAAACATGAAAGAGCAAGGAAGCTGGCTATAGCGTCAACCGATCACCGGTCCTACACTACGTACTGTTTGGTATGTTGGGTTCTTCTATCAAGGAAGGTTGACACTTTGGACCACGAACTGCCGCCTGACCTGTTGTCAAGGCAACGAATATTGTTTACGTGACAATTAACGTTCGTCGCTACTCCGTGGATGGAAATGATAACTCAATAAAAGCTCACAGGGTCCGTTATGCATCCGCCTCAGTCGACTCGAAGGCGAGAACCATCTTCTTTTGTTTTCAAGTCGATGTATTCAACTTGCCGCGGCCCCCTCCGAAAGCTATCTGCAACTAACGTGCTTTTGCAATGACTTCATGATCGGATGCAATTTACGCTTTCAGCAGCTCAATTTGCTTCGTACTGCCTCCGCGATCGGCCCACCTTTCACTCACACGCCGTCTTTTATAAATGAGTGATTGAAAATTCCAGCGTTATCGCTCATGCTCGCGTAAGCTCCCAAAGAAACTTGAACAGTCGCGCCCTGCGTGTAATCCTAACAGAGCCGACTGCTGACCTTCGGGTCAGTAGTCGGTCTCCGTAACCACTAGAACACCGCGGCAGGGGCTACGCCATACTCATGTAATCTTACATTCCTATGCTATGCGATGCAATGCGACGGTCACCTCGCATGGTATTTCACGCTCTGTATCAGAATATTGATTGTGAACGCCGTCGCTGCCCTCGTATCGCTTGCCTCATGAATATCACCTTTTGTTAACCCTTAAACAGCAGATAAAATTCCAATAATGCATGCATGCCTCCTAGGCATACAATTTTAGCCTGCATGCGCTTCGCGACTTTCACCGACGACAAAACGATATAAAAGAACCGAAGAGTGGATTAATGTGGACATGAAGTGATTTCGCTAAATATATATGAGAAAGGTCTATTAGTGAAAATGGCACAGCATCAGAGGCATGTAACTTACGAAACGCCGCCACACATGGCTGCCCATTTATTCGAGAAAGTTGTCATGCCTAAATATTTATGAACATCCTACATAAAGAACAAACACACTACAGGTTTACCGAGTATTAAAAGTCAAGCTTTATGGTTTTTGTTATTATTCAGCACTGGGAAGATCGTGAAAGCCATCTTTGCAGATAAGTTACGTATCCAGGAGGATACAAAGTGAGGCAATAATTATCGCTTCAGCCGCCCAATTAACTAACACTTTTAATAAGTTTTCTTGCGGACAACTGGTCTTAGAGACAGACTCTAAGCAGTGTCATATTCTCGTTTCCTTTTTTTTTTCCTCTCCTTTTTTTCCTTGCTCTCCTTTTTTGAAACATCTCTCTTCTATCATCTTTTATCCACCTTACTCCTTCCCCCAGCACAGGGTAGCCAGCCGGTCAAAGAACTGGCTAACCTCCCGGTTTTTCCGCTTGTTTCTTCCTTCCTTCCTTCCCTTTAATGACTGCAGCAAGTGGGCATATTTGTATTGAAAAGTTGGAGGCAGTCGTGTTTCTACACAGTTCAACTTGGAATAATTCTGCTAGCATGTCTGTGCCCCGACATATCCAGCTGCAAAGTTTAATTGCGATTTGCATGATTATACATGCAAGACGGTGAGGATCGACGCATGTTCTTCCCTCATGTGGCAAGCAGTCATTGCTTGCTATCGCCAGCCGGTAGCAAAAGGGTAACCGTTATCATCGTTACGTATGCCTTCGACCCGTTGTCAGATGAAACGCCGCAGGCAACTTCCGCGGCACATCGGGGAGGAGCTTTGCGAGAGTGCTCACTGCAGTGTCTTGCATGCGTAATCATTCAAACTGCAACTAAACTTGGCGGTCGGATATCATGGGGCCATATTTGTCATATTAGCCAGCATATTCTATCATCTAAGAGAAAGACGCAGTTCAAACAAAGATTTACGCGCGGCGAGCATCACGCTGAGCGGCTGAACCAGTTTTACAGTGGGCGCGTGGCACGCCTCAGTAACGTAGGTCACGCGGCGCGGGGAACCCTCGATATCAAGCTTGCCGCCTTCGAGAATGCGTTCCGTCGATAGCTCAGTTGGTAGAGCGGTGGACTGTAGAGGTGTGACACATGCGGACATCCATAGGTCGCTGGTTCGAATCCGGCTCGACGGAGTTTTTTTGTTCCTTTTTTGCTTTATTTTTGTGGTCCTTCATTATTGATCTGTGCTATTTCACCCGAGCTCAAAACTTTTCAAAAGAAATATTACGAAAAAGTTACACATGCATAACCGTTCCTTTCCGAACCTTCCCCCAACTTTCAAATGGAAACATCTATTTGTTCCTGATATTAATGTCAACCGAATTTCGCGAAGTATTGTAAAACTAGGTGCAAGGATGAAGAATCGCTTCCCACATTCTTTCAAAAGTTAGCCTGTTTCCCTTGAGCGTAAAGGACTTCCTTATTATTTTTTTAGGCAGTGCAAGTTCTTTATAAGAATGTTATGAGAGTCAGCCGCCCGTAGCCTTCTTGCACACACACTCTACGTCAAAACAGGTATACTATCTCCTGGCTCAATATAACACTAGAATGCCTTATTAATAGAAACTCTCTATCAACATTCCAATTAAAAATTTCACGGCACTGCTGTATGCCGTCAAAAATTGCACGTAATTTCAGATATTTAACATTGGATTTCAATGGTGATAACCAAACCTAGCGCACCGTGGCACAGAAAGCGTGACTGCATTGTTCAATAAGACCTGAACTATCCAAATTTTACTGACTAATAAGAAGTTACAAAGAAACGCTCTGGATAAAAACCCGGCAGATCTCACACTTTGTGGGTATCAATTCATCCGAACCAGTCAGCCAGTAGCAGTCTACGACGGATTTTTCGCTTTGAGCCAAAGTATATAGGATTCCTCTATGTGCGGTGCTACCTATGTTGGCCAAACAGGGCGATGAGTGAACACACGTCTTCGTGAGCACCAGAGAAATATATGAAGCGTTTCACACTCGAACATAACAAAGTACTGCCGCGAATACGGTTGCTGCGCAAGCTTTGCCGATACCGAGGTTGTATTTACACAGGGATGAGAGAACATGCCAGGAGACTGAAGCCTGAATGAGAGGTAAATATTGCATTGCTGAACCCTCCCTGACACTTTGTGACAAATAGATAGCATACCCAGGCTTCAATTAGATGGTTGTTGCCGCCAAAGTCCCCTGTATTTTACTCTGCTTCGCGTACCACGTGTTACGTTAATGCACATATATTGGAAGTGTTTCTTGAAATAAACTTCAGTTGCTCACCTTCGGATCGAATTGCTCACCTTCGAATCACGCCTCGTGACGATTTTTTTTTTCGGCAGGAATATGCCTTTTTCGTTACATCCCTCTTTCCGTCTCTCTTTTTGCGTGCCAGTGGCCTATTGAATAGGCTGTAGTACTCCCGCTCTACAGCTTCCTTTCGTTTATACCTTTTTTTTTATCGCGCGCCCTGCTCTTCTCTCCGCTGTCCTTTCCATCTTTCTTTCCCTTCCCCCCATCCCCCCTTAGTGTAGGGTAGCAAACCGGATGCTACAATTCTGGTTAACCTCCCTGCCTTTCTCTCGTTTTATTATCTCTCTCTCTCTTTCTTTTTCTCTCTCTCCTCTCTCTCTCACTGTGTTCCCTTCTCAGGTAGCCTCAAGATGGCACATATCCATGTAGGTGATCATAGTTTTCTGCGATCGACTCACAAGGAACGACTTGGAAACAGCTTCGCTGTTTAATAAAAAGTCACATTTAGAGACTATGACCTTCGGAGACAATGTTGCCTTCGGTGACGCCTACAACCTCACCTGTCCAATGAGTGAACCGAGCCGCTGCCCGCCATTCGCTCAGTAATCGCATTGTGAAACGGCATTCTTGGGATCTTTCCGACATTTGTTATGGCCGTTTTATCACGGGCATATCACCACATTCACAAGCCAAGACATCCTTTGCCCGACACGCTCAAAATTCGGATGCTCATTGAAGGAACCACCGATGGCAAGTTGCTCCTGAAATTATTTATTTACATTGGTATTTATTTTTCTCAAATATGGATATCTACGGTTTAACGTCCCAAAACCACGATATGATTATGAGAAACGCCATAGTGGAGGGCTCCGGAAATTTAGACCACCTGGGGTTCTTTAACGTGCACCTAAATCTAGGCCAACTCGTCACAAGCATTTTCGCCTCCATCGAAAATGCGGCCCACTAGTTTCTTCTTCTTAAGGACTTAAGGACTTAAGGACTTAAGGGAGGTTAGCTAGTTCTTTGACCGGCTGGCTACCTTGTGCTGGGGGAAGGGGTAAGGGGGATAAAAGATGATAGAAGAGAGATGTTACAAAAAAAAGAAGACCAGTTGATATTCTGTGAGATGTTAACACCGAGATATTTAACCCTTAAACTGAGCCCCGCCACGGTGGTCTCGTGGTTATTGCGCTCGACTACCCGAAGGTCGCGGGATCGAATTCCGGCCGCGGCGGCTGCATTTTCGATGGAGGTGAAAATGTTTGAGGCCCGTGTACTTAGATTTAGGTGCCCGTTAAAGAACCTCAGGAGGTCGAAATTTCCGGATCCCTCCACTACGGAAGGAAGGAAGGAAGGAAGGAACACAAAAAGGAGAAGGCAGGGAGGTTAACCAGACAGCAGTCCGGTAAAGGACTTCCTTATTATTTTTTTAGGCAGTGCAAGTTCTTTATAAGAATGTTATGAGAGTCAGCCGCCCGTAGCCTTCTTGCACACCAGCGGTAGACAGGGAGGTTAGCTAGTTCTTTGACCGGCTGGCTACCTTGTGCTGGGGGAAGGGGTAAGGGGGATAAAAGATGATAGAAGAGAGATGTTACAAAAAAAAGAAGAGCAAGAAAAGGAAAAAAAGGAGAGAAAAAAAAGGGGAAACGAGAATATGACACTGCTTAGATTCTGTCTCTAAGACCAGTTGTCCGCAAGAAAGCTTATTAAAAATTTTTAGTTAATTGGGCGGCTGACAGCGATAATTATTGCCTCACTTTGTATCCTCCTGGATACGTAATTTATCTGCAAAGATGGCTTTCACGATCTTCCCAGTGCTGAATAATAACAAAACCATAAAGCTTAACATTTAACACTCGGCAAACCTGTAGTGTGTTTGTTCTTTATGTAGGATTTTCATCAATATTTAGGCATGACAACTTTTTGGAAATAAATGGGCAGCCATGTGTGGCGGCCTTTCGTAAGTTAAATACCTCTGATGCCGTGTCATTTAGACTAATAGACCTTACCCTTATATTTTTAGCGAAATCACTTCATGTCCACGACTAGACGATCGACCGCTCTCCGTGCAGATGCTGCTGGAGCACCGCCCCCATCGCTCGGCGGCCCACAAGGGAGTTGAAGCACATTTCTGCTTCTTAAGGACTACGGGCCTTTGTGAACGCCTATGACTGTTGTACAGTGCCACCGCCACGTACGTGTCAGCGCATTTATTGATCCTTTTTCTTCAAGCTCCCCCCCCCCTCTCTCTCTCTTTTTCTATCCCATCTTTTCACTCCTCTTCACCTTCCCCCGGCGTAGGGTAGCCAACCGTAACTGCTGTCTGGTTAACCTCCCTGCCTTCTCCTTTTTGTGTTCCTTCCTTCCTTCCTTCCTTCCTTCCGTAGTGGAGGGATCCGGAAATTTCGACCTCCTGAGGTTCTTTAACGGGCACCTAAATCTAAGTACACGGGCCTCAAACATTTTCACCTCCATCGAAAATGCAGCCGCCGCGGCCGGAATTCGATCCCGCGACCTTCGGGTAGTCGAGCGCAATAACCACGAGACCACCGTGGCGGGGCTCAGTTTAAGGGTTAAATATCTCGGTGTTAACATCTCACAGAATATCAACTGGTCTTCTCACGTGAGTGAAGTAGTTAACAATGCTAACAGAGCTCTCGGTTACTTTCGTCGTAACTTACATCTTGCCGCTCCATCAGTCAAATTTCTAGCCTACAAAACACTCATTCGCCCAAAACTAGAGTACGCATCCGCCATTTGGGACCCACCTCAAATTAACCTAAGTCCATCGAAGTAGTTCAAAACCGCGCAGTTAGATTCATCTACTCGGATTACTCATGTCATGCCAGTATTAGTAACTTTAAAAGAGAAGCAGGTCTACCTGACCTTGAACTACGTCATAAGATGTCTAGACTATCACTGTATCACAAAATTTATCATACGTTTCATTATAACTCTCCCATTCAATCAACCCATCGCACTTCAGCCCGCACATGTCACCACAAGGCCGTCTACCCTCTCCCTGCTTGCACCACAGCCCACCATCACTCCATCTTCGCCCAGGCAGCCAGGGACTGGAACGATCTTCGCTCAAGTGTCATCCATCATTGCTGGTTCGTCATTGCGTCATTGTTCAACGCCTCATCTTCGCCATTTTGGGACGCGCCACGACTAGCGCCACTTATGGTCCACGTGACGTCGACGCATCGGTTAAAAAGACACCACCACCAGACCTACGCCTTTTGTGGGCACGGCGGACCATCAGCAAACATGTGGCTCAAACCGTTCTGCTACCTCGTGCAGGTGCTTGTTCATGGTCTCTCCGGATCAAGGATACCGCAACAACCGAAGCCTAAAGCAATCGACCAGCCATATCTGCTCGACTTCAACAAGTGTACATGGGACCCAACTACGTCACCGATGCCGCGTCATTGCTGGTTCAACGCCTCATCTTCGCCATTTTGGGACGCGCCACGACTGGCGCCACTTATGGTCCACGTGACGTCGACGCATCGGTTAAAAAGACACCACCACCAGACCTACGCCTTTTGTGGGCACGGCGGACCATCAGCAAACATGTGGCTCAAACCGTTCTGCTACCTCGTGCAGGTTAGTAACTGTTCTAGCACGATTAGGAGTGATTGCCGCGGTCTTTTGGTGTTGCCGTGCCCCAAACGCTGTGCTTCTATTGCTTATGATGTTTATTGTGCGTGTTTATTGTTATTGGGCGGTGACGTCGAGTTAAATCCCGGTCCCACTAACAATGGTGGCGCTTCTATCGAGTCCATGTTAAAGGAGCTGCTGTCTGGCCAGAAAAAGTTGACAGCAGATGTGGCTGCACTCAGAGAACAACAAAGTAACATGGAAAAAGTTATCGATAGTTGGGGAGACCGGCTAATTGAACTAGAAAGACGAGCCTCGCGTGTCGATGACCTTGAACGTACTGTAAAATCCCTCGAAGCGAAGTTGACTGACCTGGAGGATAAGAGCAGACGATCCAATTTAGTTGTCTTTGGTATTCCAGAGAATGACGGCGAAACTGAAAGTATTCTTAAAAGTAAGGTTCTTGAGGAAGTTTTTTCTAGGAAGCTTGCTGTTGATTGCAAGTCTGTCGGCAGAATTCATCGCCTCGGTAACGCGGGTAGTATGAGACCAGTCATCATTTATTTTCAGGATGTTACCGAAAAGCAGCTAATCCTAAAAAATGCTCATAAACTAAAAGGTACTCGCATATCAGTCCAAAACGATTACTCGCGAAACACCCTAAGGAAACGTAAACTCCTGTGGGATAGCGCTGAAACTGATAGAGAGCAAGGCAAGAAAGTTAGCCTACTTAATGATAAACTGCGTATTAACAATGAACTCTTCACATGGGATGAGAGTAAGAACACAAGGATAAAAATGCACGGTCGTCAAAACAAGTCCAGAAATGCTTGACTTTCCTCTGTTCAGGCTTCCCCTGATTCTAAAGAACTTCGTGTTCGAAACATTAACGCCCGCAGTGTCGTTAATAAATCGGAAATCCTCGAGGCTACTATATTAAGTTATAATCCTCATGTAATTGTCATAACTGAAACATGGTTGCACGATGATATTGAAAATGCAATCGTGTTTCCTCCGTCGTATCGGGTGTATCGCCGTGACAGAAGTACTAGAGGGGGCGGGGTGGCTGTTTTGTTAAAACACACCATAACTGCTACTCCTCTACCACAGGCTGATAAGCTAGAAATTGTTTCAATAAAGTTTTCTTGCTGGGATAGAACATTCTTGCTTTTTGCCGTTTATCGAGCGCCGGACTCTTCCCCTGAATTCCTTCGCGATCTTCTTGAACACATGGCGTCCTTTACAAATGATAAGGTACTTCTTATAGGGGACTTCAACCTACCTGATGTCGATTGGGAAAACGGATTTTTTTGCACCGAAAGTCATTCACATTTACGTTACTTGCAGGACATTATCCTGTCTCACAATCTACGTCAGATAGTTAATCGGCCAACGCGCACTTGTGGTTCGACAGCATCTATACTTGACCTCGTGTTTATTAGTCGTTCTCTAGAAAACTTTTTCGTGTCGGTTGATCCTGGGATTTCTGATCACAACTTAGTATATTGTTCTTTTTCCTTGGATGTGCTTAACACCAGAAAGTGCAAAACGATCACAGTTAAAGATTTCTCTCGTGCCAGAGATGAAAGTGTCTTAGACTACCTGGAACTAAGTCTTGACGGTTTTCGTAGCAACGATGTTACTGTCCTTTGGAATTGGTTTAAACAACTCATTGCTCACTGCCTCAGCAACTTCATTCCCAACAAAACTAAAAAAACATCTTTGACTACTCCCTGGCTAACGAGAGAGATCTTACACCTCAAAAGAAAAGTAAAGCGCTTAAGGCGACGACGAGCCTCACGTGTTATTGTTCACCAAATGCAAAATAAACTAAATGAAGAAGTACGGCTAGCTAAGCGCTGGTATTTTCAGCACACGTTGCCAAACTTCATCCGCACAGCACCCCAAAAATTTTGGTCTTTTTTAAGCAAGAAAACAAATTCTATTGACCAAATTGTTCACAAAGGCCTCGTCGTCGTCGATAAGAAATGTATCGCGGAGCACTTTAATCATTATTTTCAAAGTGTATTTTCTCATTCCGATACCGCTATAAACCCTGATCCCATGCCATGTCACTCGAACCCTGATATCATATCAGAACCAGGTGTTGTGTCAATGCTGTTGAACCTTAAAGTTAAATCCTCTCCAGGACCAGACAACATACCTAATGCCTTTCTGCGCAGGTATGCTGAAGCACTAGTTCCCTTTCTAGTAATCATTTATCGTTCCTCGTTGTCGTCAGCTACTGTTCCTGAAGACTGGCTAACTGCACGGGTCGTTCCCATTCCGAAAAAGGGCGACTTAGCCCAACTAACTAATTATCGCCCCATTTCATTGACGTCTGCATGCTGCAAGTTAGTCGAACTATTATTGCTAATGAAATAACGAAGTTTCTAAATGATAACAATGTACTGTCTCCTCACCAGCATGGCTTTCGCAAAGGGTTATCCACTGTAACACAACTTACGACAATCATTCACTACCTTGCTAGTACTCTTGACAAGTCAAGCCAAATTGACGTTATATTTTTGGATTTTAAGAAAGCATTCGACCTTGTTCCTCATAGTAAACTCGTAGAAACATTGCAGTCAATTAACCTTCCAGCATACATTATTAACTGGGTAGCAGCTTATTTGTCTAATCGCAAGCAGTTTGTATCAATAGATAATTATTTTTCTAATGAACTTTCCGTAACCTCTGGAGTTCCACAGGGTAGTGTGTTAGGGCCATTACTGTTTCTAATATATATAAATGACATTGTTAATGAAATTTGTCCCCCAATACAAATTAGGCTATTCGCAGACGATTGTGTTTTGTTTAACGAAGTTTGTTCCCTTAATGATCAGTTAATACTTAACTCTAATCTTCAAAACATTTTGTCGTGGTGCAAGCGGTGGGGCATGGAACTCAACACTGAAAAAACTGTTTACATGTCTGTAACAAAAAAGTTAACAAATTGTCGTTCATTTACAGCCTAGGATCCACACCGCTCACCAAAGTAAACCAATATAAGTACCTTGGAATCACAATAACCAGTGACCTAAGCTGGAATAACCACATTTCCAACATCTGTAACTCTTCTTTCAAGAAACTTTGTATCCTCAGGCACAAACTAAAACATGCTCCTCGTGACACTAGATTTTTGGCTTACACATCACTAATCCGACCAAAACTCAAATATGCTTGCATCGTATGGGACCCCTACACAAAAACTAACATTAATGCATTAGAGATGATACAACGCCGAGCAGTTAGATTTATTTTTCTAAATATAGAATAAATGACTCTCCCACAGCCCTAATGAAACATCATAATATTCAGACTCTACAACTCCGAAGGAAAATACACCGGTTAAAATTTCTTTTCCAACTTAAAAACAATTGCTTCTCTCTTAACCCACAGGCTTATGTGTCCCCACTTACAGCACGTCGAACAAGGCATCGTCATGATCTTTCTCTTACGCCATACAGCACCAGAACTAACCTATTTAAGTTTTCCTTCTTCCCACGAACTGTAAACGATTGGAATAACCTGGAGGTATCGGAAATAATAAACGCAGATTCTATTGAACGCATAGCTATTTAATGTTATCAACAATGTCACATTGATTAACCCTTCGTTCGTTAATTTTACTGTTCCTGTTCTTGAGTATTTAAAAAGTGTTATTGCTGTCTTAGATCTTGTATGAGTATTATCTAATGTTCATGCGTGCGCATTATGTTCTCTATTATTACTTTTGTTTTGTTCTGATGTTATTGTTATTCTTTTTTTTGGTCTTTTAAACTTGTCTTATTTCGTTGTGGTTTCTGTGAATGTATGTATTTATGTGCTGCCCTCCTGCATGGACCCAATTAAGGTCTGCAGTATTGTGTAAATGAAAGTAAATAAAATAAAAAAAAACACGGATAACTTTAGAAATGCCATAGAATCATTGTTTTATTACCCTACATTGTTTGCCCACACCCTCATGTAAAGCCCTCTGCTGGGCCCTTTGAGGTATATTAAATAAATAAAATAAATAAATAAATAAATAAATAAATAAATAAATAAATAAGCAAAAGGTGATATTCATGAGGCAAGCGATACGAGGGCAGCGACGGCATTCACAATCAATGTTCTAATACAGAGCGTGAAATATCATGCTAGGTGAGCACCGCACAGCATCGCAAAGCATAGGAATGGCAGATTACAAGATTATGACATACAGTTGAAACCCGCAATAACGAAGTCGGCGGGGAAAGCACAAAATTTCGCTCTTGCGGGAATTTCGTTGGCGCGAGAATGCGGCAGAAAAGACATGGAATTTACAAAAAACACATTTTATTTCCAAAAGTCAGTAAGTTTGCTTTGGCGGGCCTTACCATGCAGCAATTTCATGCCTCTCGATCGGGAATCTCGTTTGCCACGGCACAAAGTTCGTCCCATGCATTGGTCAGTGACGCCGACATTGCGCTGTCACCAGTGCCGTCATCAAGTGCGCCTACGGGCGAACCTTCTTCCAGCTCCGCTGGATCAGCGCGGATCGGCGCAGAATCGTGGACAGCGAGCTGCGCGCAACGCCGAATTCTTCGGCGATGTCCATTTTTTCCCTGCCCTTTTCCACCTCACTGATGATTGCAGCCTTATCTTCCAGCGTGATCAACTTCCGCTTTTTCGTTGGAGGCGGCATCTTCGTAGGAAGCGAAATCGAACGAAGCGATCGCAACACACAGTTCACGTTGCACCAAGCGACCAAGCAAACGCTCTACAAATGGCTCCACACACGCGACCATGTGCGCGCAAAGCCGACAAAGCCGAGCACAGAGCCAAGCCAACGAACGAAACTCCATGAGGAATGTGGATTTGGCTACGTAGTCCGCGATAACGAGCAGGTGTTTCGGCAAGCCATCATCATCATCATCATTGTCGCCAGCTTTGTGTTTTTTTGTAAACAATGATGGCGGCTGCTCCTCAAGTGCGCTGTAGCGATAGTTTTGCACAATTTAAGTGTAGCATAAATGCATTTCAGCAGTTTTCGAATGTTGTTAATGTTGCGAGAATAGATTATTTGCGCACTCGTGTTTAAAAAATTTCGTTAATGAGAGACTGCGGTATGAATATCTTTCGTAGTCGCGAGTTACGAAATGCATTGACTCCTATGGGCGTTCGCCGGTGCTCCGAAAAGATTTCGTTGCGGTGAGAATTTCGTTCCCTTGGGATTTCGTTATCGCGGGTTTCGACTGTAGCCCCTTCCGCGGTGTTCCAGTGGTTACGGTGACCGACTGCTGACCCAAAGGTTGCGGGATCAAATATCTCGATGGCGGTGAAATGATAGAGGCCCGTGTACATAGATTTAGCTGCTCGTTGAAAAACCCCAGGTAGTCAAAATTTCCGCAGCCCTCCACTACGGCGTCCCTCATAATCATACGAGGTTTTGGGACGTAGTACCCCACTAGTTAATAATAATTATCCTTTGTGCCCCATATACAAATTTCATATTCGGACAGGGTGACCGAGAGCTCACTATACTATCCGCCGCCGCTGAACAGTGGTTATGGTGCTCGGCTGCTGACCCCAAGGCCGCAGGTTTGATCCCGGCCGCGGCGGTCGCATTTAGATGGAGGCGAAATGCTAAAGAACCATGTACTGTGCGATGTCAGGACACGTTACACAACATCAGATGATCGAAATTTGTGGAGCCCTCCACTACGGAGTCTCTCATATTCATATTCTGATTCTGGGACGTAAAACCCCAGATATTATTATGAAGAGTTCACTGTACTGAAATGCCGAATCCTTAGCATAAATTCCTATTGCCACGTGCCCTTCTTTCGTCTTTTCTTTTTCATGTGATTGGGTTTCACCCACGAAAACGGTTAGCACCACTCGGCGCAGGTCGCGCCGCAATGTTTTCAAAGCTTCGCGATTGTTTCAGATTGCTCTAGTAAGTTCATGCGCTGGACGCGAATTACGTGAGCACGAGTGATAACGCTGGAATTTTCAATCACTCATTTATAAAATACGGCGTGTTCCGGCGGCCATTGTATTACCGACGCCGTTATCACTGCAGACATGCCCTTGCTTGCATTTTGCGTTGCTTAGTTTTCTGGGCAGAGGATTCGCCCAAAACAGAGTTTCGTGTCTACCAGCGCGACTGCCGTCTTCTTCTTATTTGCTACCACGGAACAATATATATATTTAGTGCGGAGATTTCAGATGACAGTGAGCGGTTGTCTATGCCATTCATTTCCGTCTAGTGTGCGCTTTCCTACTGCAAACTCCTTCTTGAAACATAAGCAGGGTCCCACACGTCGCTTATCATCCTATCTCCCATAATAAAATCCAAATCTCTTTTCCAATTGACAACATGTAGAGATATTTCGAAATACAATCGCACCTCGCTGCCGTTACGCCCATATTTTTCCAATAGTTAAATGGGAAGGAATGTGATGTGCATAAGGCAGAAAAGTTGGCCGCGTATCTGCGTGCTTCCCTACAAATGTCGTTTAAAGACCATAGAAGAGGTGCTGCGTGAGATATGGACGCCATCTGGCAATACGTCGGGGAACATGAGTGCTGTGTTGCGGGCTGGTAGTCCCGGCGCAGCAGCAGGCGAAGACCGGCGGTGACCAACGCGACCGGCGGGACGCCAGCCAGCCCGAACACGCGGTTTGGCGCGAAGCGCTGAAGCAGAAGAAACGTCCGCACTCAGCGTGTACTATCCACACACTCTTCTATGTACACGTCGCCTGGGTAAAACAGGAATGAGACAGCGGCGCCCCATGGCATTCGTACAGTGCAATACTGAACCGAAACCGAAACACAACAATGAGCTCGTGCAAAGGGCACGGAGGATGACAAGTTTCAGTGCAGTCGCATTTTCAGCACAGCTTAAGAAACTAGGGTCTCTAGAATTACGCATCTATGTATTTTCTATTAAAGAAACACACCACCTAATACTTACCTAGTGATGTTGCGCCTCAGATATGCGTTATGTTTAATTTTGATCAACAATGTACACAAGTATGAACCTAGTCAGCCGTTCAAGATGGCTGGCGCTTGGGCAAGTGGTTCAACTTTGGCCGGGTGACTGAATCGAGTGACGTGCCGACAAACAGAAAGACAGACAGACAGACCAAAATTTCTCCGTTTAAGTATCCCAAGAAAGACTTTCGTCTTTAAAACTTGAAACAGCAATGAAGCGGGCTATAGCGTCAACCGATCACCGGTCCTACACTACGTACTGTTTGGTATGTTGGGTTCTTCTATCAAGGAAGGTTGACACTGTGGAACACGAACTGCCGCCTGACCTGTTGTCAAGGCAACGAACATTGTTTACGAGACAATTAACGTTCGTTGCTACTCCGTGGATGGAAATGATAACTCAATAAAAGCTTACAGGGTCCGTTATGCATCCGCCTCAGTCGACTCGAAGGCGAGAACCATCTTCTTCTTCTTTTGTTTTCAAGTCGATGTATTCAACTTGCCGCGGCCCCCTTTGAAAGCTATCTGCAACTAACCTGGTTTTGCAATGACTTCATGATCGGATGCAATTTACGCTTTCAGCAGCTCAATTTGCTTCGCACTGCCTCCGCGATCGGCCCACCTTTCACTCACACGCCGTCTTTTATAAATGAGTGAAAATTCCAACGTTATCGCTCATGCTCGCGTAAGCTCCCAAAGAAACTTGAACAGTCGCGTCCTGCGTGTAATCCTAACAGAGCCGACTGCTGACCTTCGGTCAGCAGTCGGTCACCGTAACCACTAGAACACCGCGGCAGGGGCTACGCCATACTCATGTAATCTTACATTCCTATGCTATGCGATGCAATGCGACGGTCACCACGCATGGTATTTCAAGCTCTGTATCAGAATATTGATTGTGAACGCCGTCGCTGCCCTCGTATCGCTTGCCTCATGAATATCACCTTTTGTTAACCCTTAAACAGCAGATAAAATTCCAGTAATGCATGCATGCCTCCTAGGCATACAATTTTAGCCTGCATGCGCTTCGCGACTTTCACCGACGACAAAACGATATAAAAGAACCGAAGAGTGGATTAATGTGGACATGAAGTGATTTCGCTAAATATATATGAGAAAGGTCTATTAGTGAAAATGGCACAGCATCAGAGGCATGTAACTTACGAAACGCCGCCGCACATGGCTGCCCATTTATTTCGAGAAAGTTGTCATGCCTAAATATTGATGAACATCCTACATAAAGAACAAACACACTACAGGTTTACCGAGTATTAAAGGTTAAGCTTTATGGTTTTGTTATTATTCAGCACTGGGAAGATCGTGAAAGCCATCTTTGCAGATAAGTTACGTATCCAGGAGGATACAAAGTGAGGCAATAATTATCGCTGTCAGCTGCCCAATTAACTAACAACTTTTTAATAAGTTTTCTTGCGGACAACTGGTCTTAGAGACAGACTCTAAGCAGTGTCATATTCTCGTTTCCTTTTTTTTTCCTCTCCTTTTTTTTCCTTGCTCTCCTTTTTTTGAAACATCTCTCTTCTATCATCTTTTATCCACCTTACTCCTTCCCCCAGCACAAGGTAGCCAGCCGGTCAAAGAACTAGCTAACCTCCCTGTCTATCCGCTGGTTTCTTCCTGCCTTCCTTTTAATAAGTGCAGCAAGTGGGCATATTTGTATTGAAAAGTTGGAGGCAGTCGTGTTTCTACACAGTTCCACTTGGAAGAATTCTTCTAGGATGTCTGCGCCCCAAGATATCTCGCTGCAAAGTTTAAATGCGATTTGCACGATTACACATGCAAGACGGTGAGGATCGGCGCATGTTCTTCCTTCATGTGGCAAGCAGTCATTGCTTGCTATCGCCAGCCGGTAGCAAAAGGGTAACCGTTGTCATCGTTACGTATGCCTTCGACCCGTAGTCAGATGAAACGCCGAAGGCAACTTCCGCGGCACATCGGGGAGGAGCTTTGCGCCAGTGCTCACTGCAGTGTCTTGCATGCGTAATCATTCAAACCGCAACTAAACTTGGCGGTCGGATATCATGGGGCCATATTTGTCATATTAGCCAGCATATTCTATCATCTAAGAGAAAGACGCAGTGCAAACAAAGATGCACGCGCGCCGAGCATCAGGCTGAGCGGCTGAACCAGTTTTACAGTGGGCGCGTGGCACGCCTCAGTAAAGTAGGTCACGCGGCGCGGGGAACCCTCGATATCAAGCTTGCCGCCTTCGTGAATGCGTTCCGTCGATAGCTCAGTTGGTAGAGCGGTGGACTGTAGAGGTGTGACACATGCGGACATCCATAGGTCGCTGGTTCGAATCCGGCTCGACGGAGTTTTTTTGTTCCTTTTTTGCTTTATTTTTGTGGTCCTTCATTATTGATCTGTGCTATTTCACCCGAGCTCAAAACTTTTCAAAAGAAATATTACGAAAAAGTTACACATGCATAACCGTTCCTTTCCGAACCTTCCCACAACCTTCAAATGGAAACATCTATTTGTTCCTGATATTAATGTCAACCGAATTTCGCGAAGTATTGTAAAACTAGGTGCAAGGATGAAGAATCCCTTCCCACGTTCTTTCAAAAGTTAGCCTGTTGCGCTTGAGCGTACAGGACTTCCTTATTATTTTTTTAGGCAGTGCAAGTTCTTTATAAGAATGTTATGAGAGTCAGCCGCCCGTAGCCTTCTTGCACACACACTCTACGTCAAAACAGGTATACTATCTCCTGGCTCAATATAACACTAGAATGCCTTATTAATAGAAACTCTCTATCAACTTTCCAATTAAAAATTTCACGGCACTGCTGTATGCCGTCAAAAATTGCACGTAATTTCAGATATTTAACATTGGATTTCAATGGTGATAACCAAACCTAGCGCACCGTGGCACAGAAAGCGTGACTGCATTGTTCAATAAGACCTGAACAATCCAAATTTTACTGACTAATGACAAGTTACACAGAAACGCTCGGCATAAAAACCCGACAGACCTGACACTTTGTGGGTACCAATTCATCCGAACCAGTCAGCCAGTAGCAGTCTAGGACGGATTTTTCGCTTTGAGACAAGTATATCGAATTCCTCTACG
Source organism: Rhipicephalus sanguineus (assembly GCF_013339695.2). Classification (NCBI taxonomy): domain Eukaryota; kingdom Metazoa; phylum Arthropoda; class Arachnida; order Ixodida; family Ixodidae; genus Rhipicephalus; species Rhipicephalus sanguineus. Next base: position 40,535,718 of record NC_051181.1, on the reverse strand, counting down.
TGCGGTGCTACCTATGTTGGCCAAACAGGGCGATGAGTGAACACACGTCTTCGTGAGCACCAGAGAAATATATGAAGCGTTTCACACTCGAACATAACAAAGCACTGCCGCGAATATGGTTGCTGCGCAAGCTTTGCCGATACCGAGGTTGTATTTACACAGGGATCAGACAACATGCCAGGAGACTGAAGCCTGAAGGACAGGTAAATATTGCATTGCGGAACCCTCCCTGGCACTTGGTGACAAACAGATAGCATACCTAGGCTTCAATTAGATGGTTGTTGCCATATTTTACTCGGCTTCGCGTACCACGTGTTACGTTAATGCATATATATTGGAAGTGTTTCTTGAAATAAACTTCAGTTGCTCACCTTCGGATCAAATTGCTCACCTTCGAATCACACCTCGTGACGATTTTTTTTTCGGCAGGAATATGCCTTTTTCGTTACATCCCTCTTTCCGTCTCTCTGTTTGCGTGCCAGTGGCCTATTGAATAGGCTGTAGTACTCCCGCTCTACAGCTTCCTTTTGTTTATACCTTTTTTTTTATCGCGCCCCTGCTCTTCTCTCCGCTGTCCTTTCCATCTTTCTTTCCCTTTCCCCCTCCCTTTAGTGTAGGGTAGCAAACCGGATGCTACAATTCTGGTTAATCCCCCTGCCTCTCTCTCTCTTTCTCTCTCTCTCTCTCTCTCTCACTGTGTTCCTTCTCAGGTAGCCTCAAGATGGCACATACCCATATAGGTGATCATAGTTTTCTGCGATCGACTCACAAGGAACGACTTGGAAAACAGCTTCGCTGTTTAATAAAAAGTCACATTTAGAGACTATTACCTTCGGAGACAATGTTGCCTTGGGTGACGCCTACAACCTCAGCTGTCCAATGAGTGAACCGAGTCGCTGCCCGCCATTCCCTCAGTAATCGCATTGTGAAACGGCATTCTTGGGATCTTTCCGACATTTGTTATGGCCGTTTTATCACGGGCATATCACCACATTCACAAGCCAAGCCATCCTTTGCCCGACACGCTCAAAATTCGGATGCTCATTGAAGGAACCACCGATGGCAAGTTGCTCCTGAAATTATTTATTTACATTGGTATTTATTTTTCTCAAATATGGATATCTACGGTTTAACGTCCCAAAACCACGATATGATTATGAGAAACGCCATAGTGGAGGGCTCCGGAAATTTAGACCACCTGGGGTTCTTTAACGTGCACCTAAATCTAGGCCAACTCGTCACAAGCATTTTCGCCTCCATCGAAAATGCGGCCGCCGCGGCCTGGATTCGATCCCGCGACCTTCGGGACAGCAGTCTAGCGCCATAACCACTTGACCTCCGTGGCCGGGCTTTTCTGAAATATTAAAAATGTATTACGTTACAAACTGCAGCTGGCCGAAAAGAAGCACTTTGTATTACTATTACTTTTGAGAAGTATTGATATTACCTTCAAATTACCTCAACGGAAGTTCATCATTGATGCACTAACCTAATTTATGAACACGTTACTTACACCGCATGGACATTTAAATTTCCGAGATCTTTGATCAACTTCCCACGCTTGAGGTTTCACACTCAGATTACCTAGTTGTTGCTGTTCATTACCTTTTTGTCAATTTCTTATGCCAAAAGGGAAGCTCACATGCTATGTCTTATTCATGGGTCATTGAGAGAGTGATGAGTAATTTCTGAAATTACTCGTGTCAAATCATTCAGTTATTTACTCAGTTTCGAGACCACAAGATTATTTCATTATATTTTTCGTTAGAGCAAAAAAAGTATTTCATTACTGCCAAGTCTGGAACCAAGTAAGCCTCGGCGACGGCGTGAGGATCATTTTCCAGCGGTACCATCATTTGCAGTAATGTGCTGCAATCAAATAAAAGGGCAAAAGAAATGTCGCGAGGCACCGGTGAGATTCGAACTCACGACCTCCTGTTTACTAGACAGGCGCTTTAACCAACTAAGCCACGGCGCCGGCTGAAGTGCTCCTTTTCAAAGGTAACATCATTGGGCGTAAGGTGCTGTGAGCCACATAAAAACAAAAGGAAATGTCGCGAGGCACCGGTGAGATTCGAGCTCACGATCTCCTGTTTACTAGACACGCGCTTTAACCAACTAAGCCACGGCGCCGGCTGAAGTGCTCCTTTTCAAAGGTAACATCATTGGGCGTAAGGTGCTGTGAGCCACATAAAAACAAACGGAAATGTCGCGAGGCACCGGTGACATTCCAACTCACGATCTCCTGTTTACTAGACAGGCGCTTTAACCAACTAAGCCACGGCGCCGGCTGAAGTGCTCCTTTTCAAAGGTAACATCATTAGGCGTAAGGTGCTGTGAGCCACATAAAAACAAAAGGAAATGTCGCGAGGCACCGGTGAGATTCGAACTCACGATCTCCTGTTTACTAGACAGGCGCTTTAACCAACTAAGCCACGGCGCCGGCTGAAGTGCTCCTTTTCAAAGGTAACATCATTGGGCGTAAGGTGCTGTGAGCCACATAAAAACAAAAGGAAATGTCGCGAGGCACCGGTGAGATTCGAACTCACGATCTCCTGTTTACTAGACAGGCGCTTTAACCAACTAAGCCACGGCGCCGGCTGAAGTGCTCCTTTTCAAAGGTAACATCATTGGGCGTAAGGTGCTGTGCGCCACATAAAAACAAAAGGAAATGTCGCGAGGCACCGGTGAGATTCCAACTCACGATCTCCTGTTTACTAGACAGGCGCTTTAACCAACTAAGCCACGGCGTCGGCTGAAGTGCTCCTTTTCAAAGGTAACATCATTAGGCGTAAGGTGCTGTGCGCCACATAAAAACAAAAGGAAATGTCGCGAGGCACCGGTGAGATTCGAACTCACGATCTCCTGTTTACTAGACAGGCGCTTTAACCAACTAAGCCACGGCGCCGGCTGAAGTGCTCCTTTTCAAAGGTAACATCATTGGGCGTAACGTGCTGTGAGCCACATAAAAACAAAAGGAAATGTCGCGAGGCACCGGTGAGATTCGAACTCACGATCTCCTGTTTACTAGACAGGCGCTTTAACCAACTAAGCCACGGCGCCGGCTGAAGTGCTCCTTTTCAAAGGTAACATCATTCAGAGTAAGGTGCTGTGAGCCACATAAAAACAAAAAGGAAAAGAAATGTCGCGAGGCACCGGTGAGATTCGAACTCACGATCTCCTGTTTACTAGACAGGCGCTTTAACCAACTAAGCCACGGCGCCGGCTGAAGTGCTCCTTTTCAAAGGTAACATCATTCAGCGTAAGGTGCTGTGAGCCACATAAAAACAAAAAGGAAAAGAAATGTCGCGAGGCACCGGTGAGATTCGAACTCACGATCTCCTGTTTACTAGACAGGCGCTTTAACCAACTAAGCCACGGCGCCGGCTGAAGTGCTCCTTTTCAAAGGTAACATCATTCAGAGTAAGGTGCTGTGAGCCACAAAAAAACAAAAAGGAAAAGAAATGTCGCGAGGCACCGGTGAGATTCGAACTCACGATCTCCTGTTTACTAGACAGGCGCTTTAACCAACTAAGCCACGGCGCCAGCTGAAGTGCGCCTTTTCAAAGGTAACAGCATTCGGCGTAAGGTGCTGTGAGCCACATAAAAACAAAAAGTAACGTCGCGAGGCACCGGTGAGATTCGAACTCACGATCTCCTGTTTACTAGACAGGCGCTTTAACCAACTAAGCCACGGCGCCGGCTGAAGTGCTCCTTTTCAAAGGTAACATCATTGGGCGTAAGGTGCTGTGAGCCACATAAAAACAAAAGGAAATGTCGCGAGGCACCGGTGAGATTCGAACTCACGATCTCCTGTTTACTAGACAGGCGCTTTAACCAACTAAGCCACGGCGCCGGCTGAAGTGCTCCTTTTCAAAGGTAACATCATTGGGCGTAAGGTGCTGTGCGCCACATAAAAACAAAAGGAAATGTCGCGAGGCACCGGTGAGATTCCAACTCACGATCTCCTGTTTACTAGACAGGCGCTTTAACCAACTAAGCGTCGGCTGAAGTGCTCCTTTTCAAAGGTAACATCATTAGGCGTAAGGTGCTGTGCGCCACATAAAAACAAAAGGAAATGTCGCGAGGCACCGGTGAGATTCGAACTCACGATCTCCTGTTTACTAGACAGGCGCTTTAACCAACTAAGCCACGGCGCCGGCTGAAGTGCTCCTTTTCAAAGGTAACATCATTGGGCGTAACGTGCTGTGAGCCACATAAAAACAAAAGGAAATGTCGCGAGGCACCGGTGAGATTCGAACTCACGATCTCCTGTTTACTAGACAGGCGCTTTAACCAACTAAGCCACGGCGCCGGCTGAAGTGCTCCTTTTCAAAGGTAACATCATTGGGCGTAAGGTGCTGTGAGCCACATAAAAACAAAAGGAAATGTCGCGAGGCACCGGTGAGATTCCAACTCACGATCTCCTGTTTACTAGACAGGCGCTTTAACCAACTAAGCCACGGCGCCAGCTGAAGTGCTCCTTTTCAAAGGTAACATCATTCAGCGTAAGGTGCTGTGAGCCACATAAAAACAAAAAGGAAAAGAAATGTCGCGAGGCACCGGTGAGATTCGAACTCACGATCTCCTGTTTACTAGACAGGCGCTTTAACCAACTAAGCCACGGCGCCGGCTGAAGTGCTCCTTTTCAAAGGTAACATCATTCAGAGTAAGGTGCTGTGAGCCACAAAAAAACAAAAAGGAAAAGAAATGTCGCGAGGCACCGGTGAGATTCGAACTCACGATCTCCTGTTTACTAGACAGGCGCTTTAACCAACTAAGCCACGGCGCCAGCTGAAGTGCGCCTTTTCAAAGGTAACAGCATTCGGCGTAAGGTGCTGTGAGCCACATAAAAACAAAAAGTAACGTCGCGAGGCACCGGTGAGAATCGAACTCACGATCTCCTGTTTACTAGACAGGCGCTTTAACCAACTAAGCCACGGCGCCGGCTGAAGTGCTCCTTTTCAAAGGTAACATCATTCAGCGTAAGGTGCTGTGAGCCACATCAAAACAAAAAGGAAAAGAAATGTCGCGAGGCACCGGTGAGATTCGAACTCACGATCTCCTGTTTACTAGACAGGCGCTTTAACCAACTAAGCCACGGCGCCACCTGAAGTGCGCCTTTTCAAAGGTAACAGCATTCGGCGTAAGTTGCTGTGAGCCACATAAAAAAAGGCAAAACAAATGTCGCGAGGCATCGGTGAGATTCGAACTCACAATTTGCTGTTCACTAGACCGGCGCTTGAACCAACTAAGCCACGGCGCCGACGAAGTGAGGCTTTTCAGCGTTGGTATCGGTCGCGAGCAGCATGCGGCGATTAACGCATGGAGACTCCTCCGCTATCGGTCGAAGTACATTGAGCATCGAAAACCTAGTCACGTATGAACAGGCAGCGTGCTTGGCGCGCTGAATGAGTGGCTGGAATACGAAGCGAGTGCTTGCAAGGACAACGCGACGGTGTAACTGGGTGTCGGATCTCAATATAATGACTTTCGGCACATCTATTTCTCCTCGTAGTATTTCTGCAATGGAATGTTTCTTACAATAGCGGCGTCCTAGTGAAATATTCTGCACAGAAGTTATTTAATTGTATGATAATGACATACCAGGAGGTATTATCTCTCACGTTCGTATCATCTTATTTAAGAGCGATTGTCTTCTGTTCGGAGAAATGCAGTGACGAGAAAAGCAAACATATGAGCCTGAGTCTTTTAGGTGCAAGCGATAAATGCACGGTGTGGTTCATGACGTTAACTCTCAAAACACAGTGGCATTTTATGTGCTAGACAAATAGAAAGCACTGATGTATTTTTTTTTCTTCTGTTGCGTCACCTGATGGGGAAGAGTCTGAAATCGAATGCGTAGGGTTTAGATTGAAAATATGCGGTCGTGAACAAATCACGTTTCAAACACATTTTTCTCATACACAACTTGTCGAGCGCTGAACTGCCAACTTAAAATCTTACAGAAGGAACACCAGCCGATGCCATGTGAAAATACGCCAACAATAAATAAACAAATTGAAGTACATGCGCACCGCCGATACGTAGATGTGTTTATGCAGAAATTTATCTGATGATTAGTGAGTCTGGGTGACTCTACCTTGACACATTCATGTTCTGCTTTGGCTGTGATAGAGGTTTCTACGATTCCCGCGTCCTTTTTTTTCTTTCTTCTTGCTTTCTACATGCCTGAAGAACCTAGCGTCACTGAACGTACGTACAGGCGCATTCATTACAGCACGGGACTGAATGGCAGTTGCGCCCGTTTTTCAGATTGCTTTTGCTGGTCTCTTGCTCTATCATTAACACATCGTCCGGTTTCTCCATTGTTTACTCTCCCACAACTGAACGGTATTTCATAAAAGACATGAGAGTTACATTTACCTAATTTTGACACGTGATTCGTAGTGTATAGCTGGCGCTTCCGAGTTTTCGTAGCATTGCAACGCTTCGACAGTCTACAAGGAGCAAAAAACACGAGGTTGACTTGCTGCTGTTTGGCAACCTTCTCTAGGTCATTCGACAAACTATGAACGTATACTATTACGTCAAGTTCTCATCCTTCTTCTTCTCACTAACAAAGCTTTATGCCTGACCGCGTAATTTTTTCAGGAGTGTTTTACTCGGGAGCTATGATGACGGAAGATGGATAGCTGGATGTGTTGACGCCCTATGACTGTTGTAATAGGCTATTTTACAGCAACGAAAAACACGACGTTGGCTTGCTGCTGTTTGGCAACTTTCTCTATGTCCTTCGACAAACTATGAACGTATACTATTACGTTAAGTTCTCTTTTTAACACGAAAGTGTTTTATGCCGGGGTCCACCATCACTTCAGTGACGTAATTGTCACGGAAATGACGTCGCAAGAAAGCATGTTTCCAATGTATGTTGCCAAACGGAGAATACGGCAAAAAGACGCCACCACCATCCTCCCCAAATGGGACATTCTAAATGACCATGGGATAACAACAAAATCTAATTTCAGGACCTAACTTACGTCCACTCGTCGGTCAGGCCATCGACTATTTGTTGAGACGCAAGGCCACTATTTTCAACACTCTGCTGACCATCCTAGCCGAAATCTTGTGCTCGGATCAATTGTTTGAACTTGCGTCTTATTATTACGATAGCAATTATAAGGACAGTATCGGCGGATTTTTGCCGTCGCCTTTTTTTTTATTAAATGTGTTTAAGGAGAGGTTGGTGCCTATACATGGCTCCGGCTACTCCTCTTCCCTTACTTATTAATTAGCGTCACGAACTTATAAATAAAAGTACACTCACTCACGGCAATGTCCATTTAAAAGGAATGTTCACACGTCATGCGTAATGTACACGTGATGACAACAATGTCCACACACAAGACACACAAGAATCGTTTGCACTTTGCCGAAGAGTTCAACCCACAGTGCCACAGTCCTCTGCATAGTGCCATCACATCACATAAAAGTCACTGGGCATTGCCCACAGTTTAAAGACATTTTAAACACAGCTGTCTTGAATCACAAGAGGCAACGCGAAACATGTGACTAGAAGTATCTCAATCTGAAGAATAATTGCAAATGTGAATCCATATCTTTTTGATATTCCCGACTCTTCTAAATACTGTACTAGGGCGCGTGCAGCAATGTTTTGAAGAGTTTCAGTTGGCCATGGACCCAATACTCTTGCTAATGATAGCGGCCGTCTGTCCAATCTGTTTAGTGTTTGTAAGAATTTTTACGGGGAACAGCATAATTTTTGCAGTGTAGAAGGAGGTGTTCTATGTCTTCTTCTGCCTCTTCACAAGTACATGTAGCGCAGTTATTTTTTCTTATCCTATATAGGAAGCTCTTAGTGTAGGCAGTGCCTAGACGAAGTCTGTGAATTGCTGTTTCTACAGAACGGCTAATTTTAACCGGAATTTGAAATTCCATTCCAGGATCGATTGTATATAGTTGAGAGTTTTGAGCTCCATTCGCGAACCAAGTCTCTTTGGATAATCGACCACAGAGTTTGTTCAAGAAACATCGTGCATCACTCGCCGCGAGAGGTAATAGGGATAAATCGCCATCTTGATGCGCTTTATGTGCTAAACAATCAGCTGTGACATTTCCGGTGATTTCACAGCGACTTGGGATCCACTGGAAAACGATATCATGATGTAACTCTTTTGCTATGGCGTATGTCTTCCGAATTTCATATGTTATTTGTTATATGTTTTGTCGAAGTTGATGTCTTTGATACACACTAATGATGATTGCGAGTCACTGAAAATTACCCAGCTAAGTGGCCCTGTTTTTCTACATATGTAGCGTAAAGCAGAAAGTATAGCGAATAGTTCTGCTGTTGTGGACGTCGTAAAGTGACAGAGCCGAAAAGCTTTTCTCTCTTGGTATTCAGGTATATAGAAAGCTGACGTAGAGCTTTGTTTTCGACATGACCCAGCAGTGTAAACGCTAATACGATCAGCGTAACGTGTGTAAAGATGGGCTAAAGTAAATTGTTTTATTGCAATAACGGGCATGGCACACTTTCGAGTTATCCCCGGAATCGATGTGATAATTTCTGGAATAGCAAGTCGCCACGGGGGGTGAGTTGTGCACGCCGACCAGTATTCATGAGGAGATAGTAAATTTTTACATTGCATTATATCTGCATGGTTACGGGCAGCGGTTCTTTCCTGAACCGCTCGGCAAAGAGGATTATTAGCGTGTTGTGACGCCAATCGAAGGTAATGCCTACAGGTTTCCGTAAATCTAAGCGCTTGGAAAGTTGGTTGACGGGGCTCCGCAATGACCAAGGCGCTAGAAGATGCGCGCGGTACGCCAAGACATATGCGAAGGCTTCCATCATTCTTTGGACAGTTTCTTCCAAATTACGAGATATACCGTATAGTACTGGAGCAGAGTATGCAATTCTTTGTCTAATTATTGCTGAATGAATTCGCATTAAAGAAGAACTGGAACTGCCCCATCTCACTCCGGCAAATCGACGAATAACGATGACTAAGGAATTGACTTTCTCTTCTAATGCTTTTATTTGCGGAGCCCATGACAGCCTCCTGTCCAAAATAACCCCAAAAACTTGTGCTGTCGCACAAGTTGTAAACGGTGGGAGTCTATCTCGAGCTTAAATCTTTTGAGGAACTTCCTCGTAAAAGGTAGTACAGCTGTTTTGTCATGTGAGAGAATCATTCCTCTGCTTTTCAAAAACTCATTAATTGCTGTTAGGCCTGCTTGTAGCGTATGCTGAACAACTTGAATACTCGAGTCCGTTGCCCATATGCACAAATCGTCAGCATAAATGGAATAATTCAAAGTTGCGGGCAATATGTGTGACAGTTCAGCCATAACACAATTAAACATAAATGGGCTGAGGACGCTACCTTGGGGAACACCTTGATTCACTTTATGCTGTTTGCTTTTGCCATCAGCTGTTTAAATAAAAATTTTCCTGTCTTCCAAGAATTCTGAGATCCACCTCAGCGTTCGTCCAACTATGCCCAACTGAGTTAACCCATGCAGAACATGTATGTGGCTTGTTGTGTCAAATGCCCTCTTTATGTCTAGCAACACTGCTATGGTGATTTCTCCACAACTTCTCCCGTGATCTACATGTGTAACACGATCTAAAATGACATCCATCGTGCACCGACGTCTTCAGAAACCTGCCATATTTTCTGGGAGTACGCTCGTGCATTCTGTCCACCGTTGAAGCCTAGCGTCAATCATCTTTTCCATAAGTTTGCATAAGCAGCTAGTCAGACTAACGGGACGGAAGGAATCTATAGATAAGAGACTTTTACCAGGTTTTAGTACCGGAACGACTGGTGCAACTTTCCAAGAAGGAGGAAGACATTCAAGTACCCATGCATCATTTAGTACTTTTAACAAGGTATTTGTGGCCACCGGGCCCAGATTTCTCAGAGCAGCATATGTGACCCCATCCGGCCCAGCTGCTGTCCTCTGACGGCACGATACCAGCGCGTTCTTTAATTCTTCTAGCGAAAACTCCTGATCTAGGTCATGATGAGGTGTGCGGAGAGCCAATGCGATCGGTGCTTTGACTTGTTCTACAGATTTTATGTACTCTGGTGTACTCACTGCTGCACTTGGGCGTGTAATAAGCTGGCAAAACTCATTTGCCACGGTCGTTTCCGATACATTTTGCAGCAAAGCCAGAGCCCTGAACGGCTGTTCGTGTGTTACTGACCCACTTAGAGGGCGCAAGACACTACATAATTTTGACTCTTGGGTGAGGGGGGTAAGTCAAGTACAGAATTCCCTCCAGCGCTTTGCGCCTAGTCGTTCCAGTTGCCGACTCATACGATCATGCGTTTTTTTGGCATTCTGGGTAATTTGGCATTCTGGGTGGCATTCTGGGGTAAGCTCTGCGGCGTATTGCTCTAAGTCTCTCGTATTCAGAGTCTACCCCAGCGTAACCATCAGGAATTTTAACAAACTTTGTACACACTTTTAATTTGTCCTCAATAAGTGATAACAGAGTGTCCGTATCAGTGACAGTATCAGCTTGACTTGTTAGGTGATATCTAAATGCCTGCCAATTGGTTATCTTTGCTGAACTCCTGTAAGTCGAAAAGCGTAGTCTAGGATGCTGTATTAGGATAGGGAAATGATCACTACCCCTTGTTTCAATGTCTGTTCTCCATGTTATTCCACATGCAATATCGTTTGAACAAAGCGTGGGGTCAAGGCAGCTGGAGTAATTAAAACCCCGTAAGAACGTCACTGAGCCGTCGCCTTCATGTCCCGTATAGGTATACGCGTGTGTTTATATATAGAAAAGCCACGAAGGAAAATAAAGCAGAAGAAAATATTCCGCAACACCCGACCGGGGATTCGAAACAGCGACCCCTCGCTCCCCAGCGCCCTGCGTTAGACAACTCAAAAACACGCCATGTTTTTTTTTTTATTACCTGGCTTTGGTACAGATAGAACACAAAAACACTGGTTGTAGAAACACTCAATGTGCACTGAACATGTGGTAATGGTAGTCAACCAGCATGTTGCTGGTATCATTAGGTTAAAATTTTTGCAAAAGCACCAGCGCCTCTACTCTTGAGAGCCAGTAGGATGGTTCGGGTGCAGCTTTTTGTATCTCCAGAAACCAATGAATGTTTTCTCTGAAGTAGGCTCGTGCAGGCCGCGCATCTTTATCGAAGTGGTAGCCTGCCATTCTCGATCGCCACAAAGAGTGGAGACCCATGAGCATGACTGCGTCAAATGGTAGATCTTCGGAAATTACATTCAAGTACCGAATGTTGTACGGATTCAGTGGCAATTCTTTCCTAATAGTTCTTTGCAAAACATCCCAAAAATAAACCCCTTCCCAAGAATGTAGGAAAACATGATCTATAGTTTCTGGCTGCTTACAAATTAAACAGTTTGTGCCCCATGGCATAAAGCATCCGTGTTTCTCTAAAAAAGGTTTAACCGGCAATGTACCTGTATGTAGTTTAAAGAAAAAGGTTTTAGTTCCCGGCTGCACATGCATTCTTTTAACCCTCTTTAAGACATTGCTACCAGGGCTTCCACTGTACAGTGACCTGTACAACGGCACTGGGAAGACAACATCACATAGTGCAAAGTAAAGTTCCTTCCGTCTCACAGTGGGCAGGTACTCTCTCGAAAATCGTACAGTAAGGAATCTTACACTACACACTATTTCTCTATAAAAGCCACCGATCCCTCCTACGCAATCTTCGGTTGACACAACATACTCAGGCAGAAGTCTACCCAATCTCAATTGACATAGCGTGCGCAGGAAAGGATCGGTGATATCTCTAAAAAACAAAAACCGGTTGACAAGCTGCTGTAAAAACAAGTGGCCCGTCGTTTTACCCGTCGAAACAAGTTGGTACGGCTGCACCGTTCCCACTCAGAAGCCCAGACAAATATGGCAAAAATCCTATGGAACTTCTGCACATTAGTCCGAGAACAATGCAGTACCTGCATTACATACCAGAGCTTGCTTATAAAAAATCAGGTTGCAAACGGTGGCTCGAGCAAAGATCGCTAAGGCGGCTCCTTTCCACTTCTCCGCTTTCTCTTGTGTGTCTTTGGCCTGCCGCTCCCAATACTGATTGCTGTCGCGATAACCGTCGAGCGGGACGCCCAGGTTCTTGCCCGGGATCATCGCCCAAGGCACATTAGTCTGGCTTCTTTGGCCACGATCCATGCCAGAGCCCTAGGCACTTCGACTGGTTAACACCACTCCCTGTATTTTTGCTGAAGTCACGCACCGTTTCAACAGCCTGTTTGGTACTATGTTGATCCTTTGCAAAAATAGCTACATCATCTGCATATGCAAGCAGCTTTACTTCGACTGCCTGTAACTGAAAACCACTGATTCTAATGTCATTAATTATTTTCAGGCATAAACTTTCAATGTACAAACAAAAAAATTCGGCAGATCCCACGTACCATGGGAGTCCATGTGATGCGAAGCATGCGGTGGGAAGGTGACTGTGGCGTAATTTTTTTTACTGAGTGAAACGTTACAAAATGCCGCTAAAGATAAAGATTTGTATAACTTTTATACGCACACATATATGTTGAACAGCCGCCTCGGCTACACTTACTTTGGCTTAAGTAGGCACATCTAAGCTTAACATGGCTTAAAGCGACAAAGACGAGCTGGGTTGAGAAACTTAAACAGGTATGCTTGGTTTCACTAGGTTCTACGATGCTTAGTTAGGCTGATTGACCGGTGTAAAAAGCGACGCGCGCACGGCGCAATTGAGCCGGCCCCGCGGCCGCCGCTTCATAAAACAACGGCGCAGATTAGATGGAGCAACGAAAGCGACACCCAGTTGACGTTTTGTCTACGTGCGCCATAACCACGTCAGACAGAGCGACATGAGAGGCCATCTGATATGTAGGGACGCGCATGCGCACCGCTGCTTCAGTGGTGCTCTCGACAGCAGGCACAGCGTCGGTAGATGGCGCGTCGATGCATTCTGCCACGCGATCCCGTGGTCCGTATACTTTTGCACGCGCCTGTACACAATACGCGACTCGGTGTTGTACATCAAGAAGTCAAGAAACGCACACCGGCCCGACGCACAGGAAAAGTGAGCATTCACCTGAAGCCCCGGCAATTTTTTAACAAAAAGTAAGCATTCAGCCGATGTGCCCACTGCGTGACTGACTACAACAAAAAATCTAGACGCGAAACGTTGCACCATGCTGCCGATCTCTTCTCCATCGACTTTTGTTTTCCTGAACTGCCAGCACGTCTATCTCTCGTTCGGTTACAAGTCGGTAAAGCTGGCTTTGTTTCTTTTCCCTGCCAGCCCTTTAACGTTTATCGTCGCGACTTTTAACAGGTACATAGGCGCCATTTTAACGACAGGAAAAGGAACCAATAGCATGGTGCCTACCTCTCGCGTCTAGCACGTGGCTAGACGATGCCATCGCCGGCGCTGCCATCCGGCGCCGGTACTTGGACTGGCCCTACGGGCTCCGCGTTGCCGCCGCGCTTGTCGGAAGACACGTTCGGGCGCGGTCGCGGAGTCGACCGCCGTACTTGGGCTGTCTTTACCGGGGGTTCCTCGATGCCAGGCGCCGTCGGTTGGGTGCTGTGGTTGCTGGTCTCGGGGTGGGGACGCTTTGACGCGGCGGCGGCATTGGTAGGCGTGTGCACGCCACTCTTTTCCGGCTGTGTCTCTATCGAGGTCTTAATGTCGGCGACCTTGGCCGCTGGTTGACTGTCGGTCGCTTTCCCAACCGTCTCGGTTGACGCAGCCGAGTCTACCGCCGCCCTTTGCTGTGCTGGAACGACACCTTTGCCGGTGTCGCCTCCTGACGACGCTGCATGCAGGACCTGTGATGACGGCTCGTTGCCCGTTGACCCAGACGCGTCACCTGCACTTTGCTGGACCACAGGACAATCCGCCTTCGGGGCGTCACTGCCGGAAGGCGCCATCGTGTCCTGCGACCCCGCCCGCTTTCCTGCCTCCTCGGTCCCCCTCGCTGCCTCCTCCGCCTCGGCGACATCCATGAGCTCTTCGTTGTCGTCGATCTTTGGCCACCCGGTCACCGACGCGCAGGTACGGACGCAGTCCGAGTCCGTGTGTCCATAACGCCGGCACTTCGAACACCGAGGCACCCTGCAGTCCCGGCGAACATGTACCGTGCCGTCGCAGCGCAGGCACTGCATTGCCCGGCCGGGCACCACCATGAGGGCCAACTCGCCGGCGACACGAACCTGGTGGGGCAGGTCGTCGACCTTTACTCCCGGCTTCAGCTTCAACAATACGGTCCTCTTGGTGGAGCCCTTCTCTCGCATGCCTTGTACGCGCCAAGCTTTCGGGTAACCTCAGTGACGTTCCCGAAGGCAGCGAAAGCGGTCCGGATGTCGTCCTCTTGGACTCCGTGAAGCATCCAATGCAGGCGCAATTTGACCTGCTGGTCCTCAGGGTCGAAAACCACGCACCGGCTGCCTTTGACCTTCAGCTCCTTAACCACTGCTAATTTCTTCGTGGCTTCACCGGATTTCAGGGTCACCGCCCAGATGTGGTTGATCTGGTACGCCCCTAACGCCACGACGTCAGGGAGCACACCAGCCACGGTGAGGGCGTCTCGAAAGTCTTCGGCCTTGTAGGGCCGCTCACGCACGTCTCCGTGCAAAAACAACGTGCTGAGAACAACACGGCCAGTGGTCAGATTAGGCAGCATAATCTCGTAAGCGTTATCTTATTCGACAGCCATCCTGTTACCGCGGCCGGCACGGGCCGCTATCGCCGCTCCATCGGAGCCGTTCATCATTCGACCGTTCGCTGGCGCGTCCGGAAGTAGAATGACCACACGCCATGTACGCGCTGGCGAAAAAACGGCGAGCTATTAAATGTGAAGCATTTCTTGGCGAACCTCAGGCACTTTGGCCGTTTCTATCTACGTATCTATCTATCTATCTAGCCGCCTACGTCTGGGTGCTCTCTTGGTCGTCTCCATAACTTCTATACCCAAATTGGCGTAGCAGGGGATCAGTGTATGACGAACACGGTTCACTAGACATGGCATGAATAACGCAAAATACCTGTCGCATACGTCATGAAACCCTTTCTCTCAGTCACGTGTGGCACATACCCGCATACCAGAGTTCATGTTATGCGGGTATGAGCCACATGTGATACAGAGTCTCAACCAACACAGTAACCACGAAGACACACACATTAACGCGCAAGGAAAGTGAAACTAATAATCATTGTTGGGGTTTTATGTCCCAAACCAACGATATGATTATGAGAGACGCCGTAGCGAAGGGCTCCGAAAACTTTGACCATTTGGTATTATTTATTATGTACCGAGATCGCACAGTACACGGACATCTAGCGTTTTGCCTCCATCGAATATCGACCGCCACGGCCGGGATCGAACCCGTGATCTTTGGGCCTGCAGCCGCGCACCGTAACCGCTACACCACCGCTGCGGACGCAAGGAAAGCGAGGAAGCTGAAGACAGAACGCCCCTGGAATACGCTCAACTACCATCCACTCGTCCACGTGGTCCGCAACGTGGACCACGTGGATTACGCAAAAACCGGGATCAATGCTTCCTATAAGAGATAACCAGGCCTGTCATCATTACCATTGAATTCAACATTGATTTATTAAGACCCAACATTTCCTGGTCCTTATACTGCGTGAAAGACGCCTTGGATGTGGACAGGGTATCAAAAGGCCTCGCTGCCACATCAAGGACAGGAGGCATCATAGATCATTTCATCGTAAGAGGCATCCAGGATTTCCACCAGCTGTACTATACCTCGCACTTCGCTGCAGTTAGACCTCTCGTAGCCGCGATGACGAACGGATCCGATTAACAAGTCAGGTCCAGCTGCTGGGGCTCACTGATCACGGTGATGATGACCTTGGTCAAGAACTGTCATGAACCGCTCCTACACATACACACAGGTTCGTGAAACCTGCGTGCGTTCTCCGTCATAACGGACAAGTATAAGCATAACAACTGTAACAACACTCTAAAAACTGAAACTCCTGCAGTGAGAGTTATAGAGCTGTGTTACTCCCACAGGTCTCATTATACTCTCTCTCAGGGAGGCGCTTTACTCTCTTTTGGCCAGGGGGAGTGAAAAGGCATTTCACTCCTCCTGGCGAAAGAGAGTAAAATGCCTGTTTTCACTCCCGCATCTCACGAGAGAGTAAAAGGTTGTTTTACTCTCTTGCCATATAAAAGCTTGTCTCAGAGCTTGTTTTAGTCTTGCAACTCTCCAAATATAACGAGCTGTAAAGAAAAGTTCGTGCAGTCTAATATGTTTGGCAGTAGCTCAATCGAAGAAGTGACGGCGATAGATTCCTCGTCAACTTATCGCGACGAAAACCGCTGACATGCACAAAGAATCTGCGATCATAAATGTACGCGATTAAATGTACGCGATTATACTCACACGTACGCACACTCTGAGTCAGGTCCTAGTTATTAACTGACTAGAGACGGCACGCCGCAGCGTACGCAATAAAATGCTGTGGAGAAAGCACGAGAAAAAAAAAGGAAGAAAAAGGGGGGGGACTCTTAGTTTCGCCTTTAAAACGCGACAGCGGTATTCGTACACACACACACACACACACACACACACACTATCGCCTTCTCAATCGCTAGCTTGCCTGCGCTTCTCGATGGAGACGTATACACAGTGCCGCAAGGGAAGCCAAAGTGCAAACGCCCTCTGTCTCTTTGTATCTACCTCGACTTTTCGCTCACGACCAACCAACGCTGCTTTTTCGCTCAGAACCAATGACGCCGACGCCGCCGACACCGAAATTTCTGCGAGACGAGCTCTTTGACGCTATCGCGTCCAAAAAAAAAAAAGATATATATAAACGCGACTTCCTTCAAGCAGCCGCTAAACGGGAGGGCTGTTACATGAGCCGCCGAGAGAAACACGATAACGCAACCTTACGACGCAGGCACGCAGGCGCGAGCGAGGAAAGACAAAATAAAAAAAAAACAGACACACACACACACACACGCGCGCGCACCAGGAGAGGAGAAGCGTGCGTGCTCAAGTCGAAGTCTCGCCGTCGCCCGTCGCTGCCTTCGCCATTTTCTCCCGTTGCCCGGTCATCGAAGTTTCCGAATTGCTCAGCTGTGTCGGCTGTGCGTGCCCGTGTCCTGTGTGTGCGCGACTCTGATCTCAACGCTGGACGTGAACGGCATTTAGCGATGGCAGTGCAACATCGCGTACTGTGAGCGTGTTCGTGTTGGTTTCATGATGGTCAGAAGACTCAAGCGTGCTTGCACCTTCGTGTATTCGTGTTCGGCCAGCACCTGGTTAGGCACAGTCGGAAATGCGAACGGTAAGTGGTGCTTCTGTGTTCTCAGTTTCGCGTCGCTCACGTGTGCAGTGCTGCACAGTGTGTCGCGTGGAAAGTACAATAAAAAGCAGAATGGAAAAGCATTACGCGCACATACGTGTGATGCCTGATGCACGTTTCAAAAAGCTTTTGTAAGGCACACGCTTCGCACGGCCAGTCTATCGAAGAGCGGGTACGCCTCAATGAAGACAATTTGTGCTATACAATTTCTTTGCTTGCCATAAAGCGTGAATGCGGCAGCGTGCTTTCAGAAAATATAAACAAGCGAGAGGCCGCGGTTATCACTCCGTCATGTGTGCATTAAGGCTAACTTTTGTTTTCAGTTGATTCAGTTATTGTAGTTGTCAGCCACGGTTGTACGATGGTTGCGGTGCTCGGCTGCCGACCCGAAAGTCGCGGCTTCGATCTCGGCCGCGGCGGTAGCATTTTGGTGGAGGCCAGGGGCGTAGCCAGAATTTTTTTCCGGGGGAGGGGGGGGGGGTTCAACCATACTTTATGTATGTTCGTGCGTGCGTTTGTATGTGTGCGTGCCTATATACGCAAGCAAAATTGAAATATTTCGGGGGGGGGGGGTTGAACCCCCCCCCCCCCCTTGGCTGCGCCCCTGGTGGAGGCGAAACGCTAAACGCCTGTGTACTCTGCGATGTTAGTGCACGTTAAAGAAAACAGATGGGCGAAACTTCCGGTGCCCTTCGTTGCGCCCTTCACTTTTTTAGAAAAATGCCTATTTTCATAATTCATTTTCGGTAAAACACCCCCCTCCATCAGAATTTCGCTCCCCCCCCTTCCCCGGTGGCTACGGGCCTGGCGTACGCTTTTCCAAAACTCCCTAATATTAGTAAGTGGGAATACTTTTCGATAACAGTTTTGCATTGCGCACTTTGTTCGTCTCTAAGACAAAAAAAAGAAACAGCATACCATATGTAGGGTAATAACGTCATTAGGTTGGACTAGAACGAATAAATTATGCTGCAGAGATATGATTATGGCCACATTATGTGAACGTTGTCTGCTAAGTGACAGCGTTTATGGTGAAGCACGTGCATTTTACGATATTGTCACTTAATTCGTGACAATTTTGTGACATAATTAGTGACATCTTGAACTTTCCTGAATTTCATGTGGATATTCTCATCGAGTTGAAGATGTGCGAGCTGTGCCAGGCTTATTCAGTCACATCAGTGCAAGTCAGCTCAATGCAATACTGATGGCAGAGGGACAATAATTAAAAAAATGTGGCTCTCATAAGACTATTATGAAGCTTTGAAGCAAGGCTAAGCAGCCATTAAACATTATCACAGTTAAAAAAAAACTAATGTTCAGCAAGAACAGAACACCTTTCGTCATTTCTTATGGTTTACTTCTTTAAGTCATATGTAAGCTTCCTACCTTCATGGTTCTTGATGAATGTGAATATTGTGTTTAGTGCAGCACCAGAAGCAGTAGACAATGGCACGCAGGTCACCAGATGACTCTATCGCAAATTCTCAAAGGATGTGCTGTTGTGCACCTACTCCTTGCTGTATCATGCTTTGTTTTGAGCTTTCATTAGCATGATACACGGCAAACAACTTAATTTATCAGAAACTCAAATGCTGTGTTTTTGACGAAATGGTAGGTGTGGAGTCAACTTGAAACCACAAGTATTTGCTTTCTAGTCTCGCACAGGCAGTGAAATTTGTGGTTGGCTGTAGGTTATGAATGTTTGTGCAGTTGGCAACACTACACTACTGAACTTGGTGTGTATATTTGTAAATGCTGCAAGACTTAAAATGAAAGAAGGAAAGAAAGAAATAGATGGGAAGACAGGCAGGTTAGCCACTTCTCAAACTGGCTGGCCATGCTGTGCAAAGGAAGAAGGTACGAGGAATAAAGGATAATACAAAAGAAACTTTACAGAAAAAGAACAAAGCAGGAAAGAAGAGTATGATGCCTCGTAAAGTCTGTCTCTAAGCTCACTTTTGCGTAAGAAGCACAGCAGCACTTTCAGTGTTAACATCAAACGGGAGCAGCAATGAAAAAGCTCTGGAATCTGTTTTCCCTGAGATTAAAAAAAACGCTTTATCTACACTGCCAGTTTTGTATTATGTACTGAATTAGTTCTTGGTGTTCGAGTGCATTAGGATAATAAACTTAGAGTTAAAAAATTGTTACATCCATGGACGTCTAACTGAATTTATGCCGGTTATCTGGATTAGGTATTGGTGTGCTTTACAGCTGTTTAGTGCAGCATGAAATAGTGAGTCACTGCAAAAAATCTGTACTTTTTTTTTTTCTTTGCAGATGCTGCCCAAGATGGCACATGCAACGCTATGCAGCTGTGGACACCAGCAGCTTGGTAAGAACTCTTGAAGCTCATCTGGATGCTTCACAGAACCTGAGTTGGTAGCAGTAATCTCGTTAGGAGAGAGTGATCAAATAGAATCCATTTCTGAATTGTGCAATGCATATCAGTGTTTAATGAAGCAAGATATTGATACATTGGAAACATTGAGAGTATCTCTATTTTGAGTCCAGTGTCATGGTAGCTCTTATCTCAATCATCCGATACAGTATGCAGAATCTGCACCTGCACTCTGTCACGCCTATAACACTATATTGAATTTACAGTGGAGTGCCTCGATAATAGACACCTGTAGAATGATATTGACTGTATTGTGAGGGATTCATAGTGTTCCTGGCGAAATGGTCAGTACTTATATAACGGCAATGTAAGAAGACAAGGACAAGAAAGTGCACATCAAGAGCGCTTACTCACAACTGAAAGCTTTATTGCCTAAACTTGAACCTCGCCTATTACCCGCCAACTAGTTCACATTCCCGTTTTGCTTCAAACGATCAGTATTGTGATGCATTACCTTTACAATGAAGTGGCATATACATCGATATACATTGAAGCTCACTAGCGCATTGTTATTATGGTGTTTAACTTTATTTTTGTGTTCGGTAGTTGCAAAACCGTTCACAATTTGCGACACAAATGTTAGTCCTGTTGTGAGTCGCAACAGGACTAACATAGGATGGGCTGCATGCGCCTTGTGATTTAAGTTATCACTGTTAGGAAAATTTTTACATTCATTTCCACTTGATAGTTATATTAATTGCTTGTCTAGTTTGTGTTGGCTAGGGGAGATTTAAGGTAACAGCAAGCAGTAAGCAGCATATAAAATTTTCAGTATCCACGCATTTCATAGTTGGCAGAAGCAGGATGGTGCAGTGCTTACAGGCAGGTGCTATGTGCACAGCTGGTTTAGTCCGAAGTGCTGTGAGAAGGACAACATGTAGATGTTGCTTTGGCATAAACAGAGTTTTATATTTAAATGTAAACTAAAAAATCGAGGCTGTCCACTGTGGCACGCCTCATAAGTACTATATATCTATATTTTGTCCCGTCTAGCCTAAGAGTTTAAATAATTTATTTGGGAGAACATGCACTAAGTTTTGAGGATAAATGAATTATTTTGTAATAGGAGTTGCCTCCACAAAACAACAAGCAACACTGCACACTAGCTATTGTACCTTGTTCTTTTGCTAGGTGTATAAAAACATGGCAGCAAAACATGGACAAGCAATTGAGCCTCGTCTTTCTGTATTATAATGCTGCGTCTTTCTAGATATTACAAGAATGAAAGTGTGCTGCACACTTATTGCATATCTCACAAGAAAATACTTGGCAGCTTCTTAATTTTATATTTTTCTGTTTTTTTCGGAAAAGTCTGCAGTAAGAGAAGACAAGTGGGTATTTTGTATGGATGCAGAAAGCTTAATGGACTTCTTTGCTTGATATCTTTTTCAGGAAGACTGAACACTTTTGGCAAAGTAGCAACAGTTCTGGCCCACCTGTTTGTCTACAAGACGGTCTCTTCTGTGAACACTCCTGTGCCTTACAGTATACTATACTGATGATCTTGTACATCTCTCAGTATTTAGGATTGTCAGCACTTGGACTGCTGCACTGTGTTATGCACGGTGCTGAGTCCAAACTTTCCAATAACAGTGTGCATTTGAAAATTTTACATAGCTTGAAAAGATGCTGAATGTAAACTCGTTTAATTTACTAATCATGGTTCTTGACTGCTTTACAGCCGTTATTTATTCCCTGTTCAATTTTTATTCAACCTCATGGCATGTCCAGTCCTTGGCCCTAATGTGCCAAGCCACCACCAGTATTGATGGGCAATTTTTAATTCAAAGCATGTTATTGCCTAACTCCGAGGTAACTTTCCTGTCACGGTATTTGCGGATTCATTTTCAATGTGGCACTTCTGCATGAGCCATAAATTGAGCTGTTGAAGGTGACGAGGAACCAATTTTCCGGTCGCATTTCATGGCACTAGCTGGCATGTAAATATTGTAACCCTTGGTCTACTATTTATGCATAATAATACGGGTGAATAGGATTGCGAAATAATGCCATGTTCCCAAGCTTAACTTTATAAATTTACATTATTTCTTAAAAATATGTGAATAAAGGCGGCTGTGTTTACAAACCTTGGCAGATGGATCTATGGTCGACACCACAGGTCTTTATGCAAAACATTGAACTGCACAATCATGCGTAACATATTTTCATGCCTGAGGGCAAACTAATGCAATATATAAGAAAAATGGTACACCACCATGCCTAAGTGTTGCAAGCCTTTATTACTTATCGAGTTGCCTTCATGTGTAAGCAGACACCAAGTTCTCTGTGCATCAGGGGCATAGGCAGAAATTTTTTTCGGGGGGGGGGGGGTCGTATCCTTGATTTGAAGTGGGAGCCGGGCAGGCAGATGTGTTCAGTTGTCATTTTGGGCTCTGTATGCCATAGCAAAAAAAATTCCGAGGGGGGGGGGGGGGGGCGAGGGAGGCCCGGTGTGCCCCCCTGGCTACGCCACTGCTGTGCATGCCATGTCTTTGGATTGTACTTGCATACTGGCATTTCGAAGTGTATGTGTCTTGCTTTGTGATGAATTTTCGAACTATACTTTCATAATATTTTACTGCTGTGAATTAGTGCTCAGGTTGCATTGTGTATGTTGTTTAATCTGTTCAATAATGAGCATAGGTTCTGTGGTAGATGAAAATGTATAATTTACATTGACATTGTGAATGTTATTGTTTTGATTCTAATAAAGTGCTACAACCAGCATTTATTGTATCATTTGAAGTTTTAAGAATTTGTAATGAATTCAAACAAAAAAGTCCTTGTACATGTAAAAGAAATTGTTCAGGCTCTGATATACAGGTCGTGGTTCTCAGCCATGGATGTTTTGGAAACCCCTTGTGGACTGGTGGAAGTGATGAGGGACCCCTTGCAGTGAGAAGTAAGGAAGGGGGGGGGGAGGGGGAGGGCTTACAAATTAGCACAACATGCAACGTGAAATAGGTGCCTTGCGTTTCTCCGTGGCAAAGAATGGTCAAACTAAAGTGCCACGCCAATTCAATCTCAACAGCTTGTCACTAAGTTGTGCGATCTGCTGCCACATTTCAGCCGTTTCTCGCTACGCTTTCTCTTCAAATATGCAAGCCTGGAAAAGCACATGTGGTAGAAAATTGCAGTAAAAGCTTTACAGCCATCTCATGAAAAGCATAAGTCAGCTCCGCCGCAATGCATAACCGTTATGCGGTGAAGCAAAACAAAAAATAGTGGGGGCCGCTGTCATTGGACATACTGTTTCTTCAAAAACAGGAGTATTTTCTTTTTTCTTCGAAGATGCGTTTCGCGGACCCCCAAAAATGGCTTCGCTGACCCCCCCCCTTTCTTGAGAACCACTGCATGCTACAGGTAATGCTTGCGTTACCAGATGGGTTTAACCGATGATTCTTGCAAAACATCGTGCAAATAAGCGACTGGCAGTAAACGAAAACAGATCAACTGTGATCGAACATTGATGGATTGACCATTTATCAATGGTCGCATAATTTGTAGATTTGGAATCAACTACAGGTACACGAGGTAGTAGGAGTGCACATGGCACCCACTTTTTTCAGTTTTTATTTATCTGCTGCACTCATGTTCGTGCTATGTGTAATCCTGAATCACGAAAAAGTCAAGTTGTGTCCTGCCGTGACAAAAATATCGTAATTAAAATGACACCTTATTTTCTGCAGAACAGCTGTTTCACTAAGGCATACAACAATGCCTTTTTTTTAATAGGTACTGCACAATCTCTTCAGGAGTAGTGCCAACTACACGCGGACGTTCGCAATACAGAGGCGCAACAGTATTATCTTTTCTATTTTAAGGGAGACATGTCACTCGCGAATTAATGGACATCGTGCGAGGAAACCTTGGTGGACGCCTTCGACATACATTTTAACGGCGGCGTGATACGGAAGAATAAAGGTTACTTAGTAAAAGGTAGCTAGTCTCCGAGTATAAAAGCAATTAAATACTGACTATGACTAATTCAGAAGCACTGTATGTCGTGCTTCAGCGCGCGTAAGTGCTCATCACGCAAATATTCGTCTAACTGCTCAGAGGTGCCGCTGACCCTGCGTGTAGATCGCAACAGCACCTACACGCGCAATAAATGCACGAGCTTGTACAGGTGCACGCTAAAATACCCTTGGAACTCTGACATCGACGTATGTAACAAAAATATGCGACATATGATGGTCTTCGAACAGCTGAGAACGCACTGCCGACACTTGCAGCTCGCGGCAAAAATAACCAAAACTGCTCAAACAGCACACGCTCGCAGAATACACATACGTGAGTTGCGCTATCTAAAGGTACTTTTCACGCCGGTATGAGCAAATTTTTGGGCGAGCGAGACATCCACGATGTATGGTGAACACACAAAAAACACACGTTTATCATTTCTCTTGCGGCACGACAAACGACGAACAGAAGTCGGAGCTGAAGGTGCTAACGGTGGCCTTCGTGAGTTGGCCGGCCCTACTGCGACGTCGTGAAAATAGCGCTTCGTTATTTTGACCGGGTCAAAATAAGGAAACGCTATTTTCACCCGACTTGGCTTGGATCTGTGAAAGATTGTGGCTTTTCGTTGAAAGTTTACATCGCCGGTTCAGGCAACCTGTGGGCGCTTGGGTGGCTTGGGCATGTTTTCTAACATTTCTTGCGTATTTGTGATCGGCGGCGCGGTGTTTGCGGTGGGCGCGGACGCTGTGATTGTGCTTGTCGTTTGCTGTGCTTTTTGAACGTGAATAGTTGGATTGTGTTCGCATCAGTGCGTTTGGAACCGGTACTGTGGTTCGCCTGAGCTTTCGTGGTCACTACGATGTCTAAGGCTCTCATGAACCTGTTTCGATGTTCTTTGAGATTCATATTTGATCTATTTTCGTGCGGTACGTGGACGGTGGTAGCATTGTGGTAGTCCATAGTTGTGCACATTTCTAGGGAAGTTTGTTTTGTGCTTTGCACGGCCGTTCTTACCCGCTCTGCAACCTGTTTCGCGTTGTGCTCTTGTGCATATTCGTCGAAAGCTTAATTTTATAGGCGTAATGGTATCGAACTCGCCGTGGCTGAGCTGTTAAATGCACGGTACTTAAACCACTTCGTCGTTCAGAAAAGCCGCTGACCAGCCTCGATTTCATAGTACGGGCATCACACGATGTAATTTCGATGTCGATCCAGTCCAAGTTTCCTAATCGCGATTTACTTATTTGCGCTAGATGCGGAGGCGAATCAATCACGGTCCAGAATTTCGATTTCATTAGAAAGTGCCTATGTGACACCCGTATTGGTCACCACATGCGCAAGCCTCACTATTCGCATCCACGGCTAC
This sequence comes from Rhipicephalus sanguineus, assembly GCF_013339695.2. Classification (NCBI taxonomy): domain Eukaryota; kingdom Metazoa; phylum Arthropoda; class Arachnida; order Ixodida; family Ixodidae; genus Rhipicephalus; species Rhipicephalus sanguineus. Next base: position 40,510,637 of record NC_051181.1, on the reverse strand, counting down.
ACGATCGATAGTTATATGCGACAAAACGTTCGACTTCGTCACCATCACGTTGCTCGTAAGAGCATGCGGCTCGCACCCCACGGGTTCTACGCACGGAGCAACGTGTGGTAGCGGGCTAGTTGGTGTTCCATACTTAAAACTGCTCAGCGCGAAAGTAGACACAGCAACGCAGGTGAGACGAGGACTAGCGCTGACATCCAACTGAAATTTATCACAACTCACAAATATATTGCCTACACCCGAGATTAAAACAACATGCTTACGCTACAGCATAAGCATGTTGTTTAGCATAAGCATGTTTATAAAAAAAAAAGAGGTCAAGCATGAAAGCACAGTGAGACCGTAAAAAAAAAACAAAGGCGGCACAGAACATGCTAAATGAATCCAGATAAGCCAGGTCTTTATCAGATAAGAATAATGAAGGTTGCTGGTGCCATCATGAGGGTGAGCCACAAGAACTCACGAGTGTTTTCTTGAACAGAGGTTGGCAACCATATTTCTAATAATGAGAAGCCATAAAAACGTCTCTATCCATAACATCGCTACCCACATTTTTTTACTTTTTGCCACTGCAATCACATGCTTAGGAACCTGCCTGTTTGACCAAAGCACCGAATAAGCAATCTCAGTAATGTGTTCGAACTAGGGCCGTAGAAGGACCTTCGAGCCATTGCCAAGTTATGCGCCGTAAAAAGTTTGTTGACTGCGTAATAGGCGTCATTTACAGCGTGCCTTTGTCATGTGAACACAGCTACATTGGTCAAAGAGGTAGATGCCTGAATATACCATTACAGAAACATTGTCAAAAAGTAAAAAATGTGGATAGGGATGGTTCTTTGGCTTCTCATTGTTAAGAATAAATAGTTGCCAGTCTCTAAGAAAACAAGCTCTTGCAGCTCACCTTCATGATGGCACCATGATGGCATTGAGGTTGTAAGAATAGCTAAAGGAAGCTGTGTCAGTAAACCTTCAATATTCCTATCTGATAAAGAACTCGCTTACCTGGATTCATCGTCATGTGGTATTGAGCCTTAGTTGTTTTTTTATAGTTTCACTGCACTATCATCCTTCACTTCATGTTATTTGTTTCTAGCATAAGCATGTTGTTCTTATCTTGGGTGTAGGCTATATATTGTGTTGTGTTAAATTTCAGTTGGAAGTCTGCGCTTGTCCTCGTGTCACCTGTGTTGCTTATCAGCTGTCATGCTGAGCAGTTTTAAGTCTGCACATGGATGCATTTTATACATGTTAAAATGGACAGCACAAAAAAAAGAGAACACTAGAAGAAGGAATACACACCACAGCACCATCTTGCAACCAACTTTATAAGAAAGCCCACCATTAGAAGCAAACCAGGAGTCTCAAATTCACCTGAGCTAGCGGGCCGCAATCACAAAATTTAGTCCTGCGAAGGCCGGGCCAGTGCAGACACTTATTAACACAGACAATAAACACCGCTCTTCATAATAGCCAACTAGTGGCAGTTATTTTTCTTGATTTAAAAAAGGCTTTCCTCACCGTCGATCATGGCATCTCACTCAATAAGTTAAAGGGGCCCTGCAACACCTTTCTTTGTTATGTTGGAATAGTCCTATTATTGACGTATGACTCTTCACGAGCCATATGCCGCAAAAATTTTTCGAATCCGTCAAGTCTAAGTGGTGTTACCAAATTATAGAGATCACGTTCCGCAGCTTTCTCTCTCAACTCAACGCAGCGAGCGCGCCGAAAGCTGCGCGCGGCGTGAGGGGAGGGAGGGAGGGCGGAGGTGCGAGGAGGCGACGTCAGCGCCGGCGGCATTTTTTTTTTCATTTTTTTCTCTTTGGCGTCTCGGCGCAACCACGTGGTCTGTGCCGCCACTTCCGGTCGGCTTGCGTCGTTCTCGTCGAGCGGAGTCGATCGCGCTGTGTATCGCGCGTGCTTGAAAACTGCGCGTCGGTTTGGTAATGTTGGGTGTGCACCTCGAACGCCGTAGTGTTTTCATCACTCTGCCAACCATGGAAGCAAACGTGCGCGCTCGTTTGGAACGAATGACAGCTGAGATCGGTTTCGGCCCATACTCCGATACACCGCCTCGTAAGACGGCACTGGCAGACGACCCCGAAGCGCCGCCATTAACGGACGCCAGCATTGTAATCGGAGACACGCTGCGCCCGTGCCTCGGTCGGTCGTGAGAACGTGCCGACGATGCAGTTCTCAGCTGACGAGGCAACACTCGAACGGCTGCCACTCTCAACGGCAACCGGCGATGGTCAAAAGCACAGAAATATTCACGTTTTCGGCACTGCGCATGGCGAAGAAAACGGAACCACGCAACTACGAGCAGACGAGCTGTCGGTGAGACCGGAAGTGCTAATATTAATGTTTGTTCGGTGTTTTTAACGCGATAACATAATATAAACATACATATTATCTACTTATTGAACTCAAAATTAACAACTAAAGTAATAATGAGGGTGTTATCGTGATTATAACATCAGCCAATGGTGGAACTGCCGACAATCGCGTCATATTTTGCGGACTAATCCATCATTTGTCGAGAGAAGAGGGAGCGATTTTCAGCTGACTTTGAGAATTTATTGTAAATTCCCGGCCGTGCGCATCGCTATAATATTTGGCTCGCGTGTTCTCGGGAGCCTCGACTACCGATCGGCAGCGCTTTTTGAGCATGCTCGAAAAGTGTTGCAGGGCCCCTTTAAGTGCTTATAGGTTTTGCAACAGTGAACTTGATTTTTTTCCCTGTTATTTTGATAATCGAAATCAAATCATACATATAAACAACATAATGTCATACCTCAGCATCTTAGTACAAGAGTACCGCAGTGTTCAGTACTTGGTCCCCTGTTTTTCACAGTTTATATAAATGACTTGCCCCAAACTTTACAATTCGCTGATATATCAATGTACGCTGATGACACCGCTTCGATAATTACAGGTGACAACATCAAGGAACTAGAGGAAGAAGCCCAAATCGAGCTTGCTATTGTTTCCGAATGGTTCGTTGCCACTAAACTAACCATTAATACTACAAAAACTAAATATACCGCTTTCCGCTCACGTTAAAAAATTATCTGTAATGGTTGTGTCTCACTGCATATAAATCAATGCCCACTCAAACGCACTTACTGATATATCTATCTTGGCGTTATTCTCGATCACCATCTAAATTGGCAGCGTCACATGGAAGCTCTTTGTTCAAAGTTGGCATGTCGTTGTTTTGGTCTTTCAGGCACGGGAACATTTTCCAAGAAACATTCTCCGCATCTTGTATTTTTCATTTTTCCAATCTCGCCTAATGTACTGTATTGAGTCATGGGCATGGACATTCAATGCGTACCTAGAACCTGTTCAACTTCTACAGAAACGAGCCATCCGATCTATTAATTTCTCGCGGGGAAGTGAAGCAAGTAAACCAATTATTGCTAAACTACAAATCATACCATTCCATTTCTTACGCAAAATAAGTATGGCGAAGTGCATTAGTAGTATAATTAAGGACAACTATCCCTTGAACATACCAATATTGCGTGTGCCCAATCGTCCAACAAGAAACAAAAAAATTGGCAGCTTTAATATACCATTGGCTAGAAATTTATATGGCTAGACACTAGTGGAAGCTATTGGTATAAAAATATAGAACGACGTACCACTTGAGGGAAAACAAAGCAAGAACGTTTCACTCTGGTTTAAAAAAGTAATTCTACAGCAGATGTCATCCGGGCATGTATAGACACTTATGTCACGTGCGCAACCTGTAGATACATACATACATATGATTTTCCTTCTTGCTTTTTCCCTCTCTCAATGTTATGCTTACCACACTTAGGTTAAAAATGACATGTCTCCTTGTTCTATACTATATATTCTGTCTGTTATATTTTTGTTTTGTTTTTTTTCCCTTTTTTTTGCTGCTATTGCTAATTTTTCGTATTGTCATTGACGATCGAAACTATCAATTACATGTCTGTAAATTTACATTTCAGCAATTACATGTCTGTAAATGGCTCCAATACTAGCCTTCGGCTAAGGGACCATGCAGTGTTTCCAATTGATCTGTATTTACTTCATGTCAATAAACTTCAACACCTCATTTGGAGGGGGGGGAGGCAAAATGTCAAGTATTGTCACTTAAAAGAAAGCCTTTTCCCATATCTCATATATGGGTCATTTCTGAAGGAGATTGGTCATCAAGATTCGAGAAAGATGACGATATCGACTTTCAGAATGGCTAAAACTACAAAATAAAAAGTTTTTACTCCACGTTTTTGTTTTGTCTGCATGGAGTGCTCTAGGAACAAATGCTTGAGACCAGTCACGCCTGTGTAGCTTACCCAAACAAAGCGTTATCAGGTGCAGCAGGCGAGAAAATTGTGTGAGTGCCATTTAGCAAAGTCACACAACTTTCTTCCTTGCGAAATACAAAATAACTGCTGAAGTTGTAAACACGCTGGCTTGATGCCTCGCAAAGCTTAGCTGTGATGAGAGAAGAAATGTCCGCATTAGCTTCTCGTGCAGAGACGATCCTCGCGGTCAATCACTGGTGCTCATCAGTCATCCTGAACCAGAGAGCTGACTTTTTAATTAGGGTAAAATATCAAGGTAGCTATTTGGGCGAGTTGGTCGAACTTCATCATAAAACAGCACACACACACATACAAAAGAAGGAAGCACTCGTGTCATCAGTTCTTCCTTCTTATTTTGTGTGTGAGCTGTTTTATGATGAGGATGAAGACAGTCATGTGCGGGCTGAGTCGTTCAAGGTCCGCGGGACACGTGTTTGAGACCCCTGTGACCAGTGCCCATGTGTTGTTTTCACATCATCCACAGCAGAATTGTGCACCTTCAAAGATTAAAACAAGCTAACAAAAAATTAAGGCATATTTGCACTAGTAGTGCCAAGCCAGAAGGAAGTGCGGAACTTGGCGGCCTTCTTTGTTTCTCTTCAGTTTTCACTTTTTTTCCTTCCTCTCTTTATTTCTTTTTCTCTCTTCTCTCTATTTTTCTTAATTTTTTCATTAATATTTTTTCTCTTCGCCTTTCTCTCTCCCTTCTTGAATCTTTCTCTTTCAGCACTTCTCTCTCATTCTTTCTATGCTATGCTTTACTCTCTCTCCTCCTCCTTTCCCTGTTCCTCACTTCCCTTTCCCACCCCCTTCCTACGCTGTACTATAAAAGGCTATGGTATGCTCTACTAGCATACCTAGATAGCTGAGTGATTACAACACTCATCTTCAAATCATTGGTGTGTGGATTCGAATGCTACCTCACCGAGAAACTTCTGTGTCTTGAAATGTCTGGTGTACACCAGAAATATTTGGTGTGCTGTGACATGCATGATGATGACATGATGTAAGGTGGGCAATTTTGTGAGCTGTAAAAGAAAGGTGGAGGTATGGGCTAGTTAGTATGTCATGATGTAGCGCCGAATTCAGGACAAGGACGCTCCTCTTTGTGTGCCTTGTGTCGTTTCCTTGAGTTCGCGTTATAGCTATCATCCTGTAAAAGAAATTGTGAGAAAGAGAGAGTGTGTCAACAGCATGATGAAAAAGCAAGATGACAAGCTAGATTCTTCCTTAAGAAAGAAATTATGTCAGCCAAAGTGCACGAGCGTTGGCTCAGCCTCGTATTCAACCACCTTTGAGGAGGAAATCCCACAGAGTACTAAAGTTGCACGCAAAATAGGAACGTTAGCTCCACCTTACCTCTGCCCGCCAGATTCCTACGAAGAGTATTAGCTCACCAACAAAAAAATGGCTGATAGTTACATGCATGAAATTCCAGCACAAAGAAGGGTGTCTTTAAAATGCACATATGACTTTTTGTTCCACATGCGTGCCTCCTGATGAGTGGCTGGAGAGTCTCAGTGCTGCATACTTGGCCCATTTCTACTTCTATTTGCTTTGCACGAGAGTGCTTAATATATGAAATCAATGTCTTACAATGACTCAATTCTGAAAGCTGGCTTGCCACATGTATTGAACTGAAAGTAAAAGATATGTGCTTTAATTGTATCGTGCTTCACACATCGCTGCAGGTAGCAGGAGAAGGTTCATTGTCATTTAAAATATGGCAAACACTGTATCTTGTTGCAGCTAGATTTATTGCTGTCCTCTCCGTGAAGAGGTCCCCACTGTATCTAAAAAGCACCCACACTTTTGAAGCCTTACATACTGAGTGCCTTGTCTGAAATTACATTCTTGGTATGGCAAAGGTGCCAAGAAAACATGTGTTCCTGGAAAACAACCACAAAGTGGCTCGTAACAAGCCTGCCTTCAATGTGTCTTATTCCATTATTTGTTTACCATGCTACGCAAATCACTGACGCACCTACGCTCTTGCCTTCTTGCTGAACGAGCTTGTAAAAACAATAAATTTTGTGATTCGTTCACATTATGTACGAAAAAAGTTGGTTTTACTTGAGTTGGTTTAACCTGTCAGCTTCAAAATAGAATGTGACATTCTTGTGTGCCTTAAAATAAACTGCTATTCATGCCTTAATTTCCTCTATGGTTTTGTTGATGCCAGGGGTGCATGTGTAGTCTGTCTAGCCATGTTTTATGAAACAGCACAGAACAACAAACTTTCTTCTGTATGGTAAAGGTACAGTGAAACAAGCCCTGGAGGGAGTATACGGTCTAGGTGACAAATTGCTAGTGGGGTTTTTTCTACGTTGAACAGAATTATGTGGTTGCATCAACAGGGAAACAGATGAAAACCAGCACCAAGGTGAGGAGCAGTACTGCATGCATTTATGCCCTGCTGAGTATAATTATTTCCTATTGTTATGACTAATCCCTCCAATCATTTTTAGCATGTGTCTATGCCAAGCATCTTTTGTTACACAATAGGGCTAAAACATCCTGCGTCTTTGGCTTCAGTCAAGCTCTAGCTTTTTTGCAGCCCTGCCTACTTTACCAAAAAAATATACAGTATCCTGCTTCAAGATGGGGCTGTGCTGCATTTACATGGACTGAATTAAGCCGTGCAGTTTCTTTGAGGAAGAAATCGAACAGCACCATAAAGAAAAAATGGGGTCAAAATAACAGACACATGTTTTGTCTGTTGCCTTCTCTCTATTTCATCAACAGCACTGTTTGATTTCCTCCTAAAAAAGGTGTATTCAGTAGTACACCTGCAGCGTGTGCTACCAAGCACATTCCAAACAAGTGTTCCTCACAATCTGTGGCAGTCTTTCATTTCAGAGTCAAGTATAGAAGCAGCTCTACATCTGATAAGTATGGCTTCTATCATTGAAAGAAAACTTGAGATACCACTCTTGCCAGTAAGTTAAATGCATGCACTTCTAAAACTGAAAAGAAAGGACAAAAGTTTCAGAACGCTAGCTATTCGGTAAAAAAACCTTGGATACATTTCTGAGAGAAACGGATTTGTAGGAACTGCAAGATTGGTATTGTTTAATTAGTACTGCGGATGATTTTTTAATTTGCAGTGCGGTCACATGTCTACATAAAGTGCACATCAATAAATCTTCACTGCATAACGAAAGTTGATGCAGTGAAGCCGGCAAAGTTCTCTGTAAATGTTGCTTGCGGCTGCAGAAACTACTCACAGCACACCTTGAGTACATTCTTTACATCTAGACAGATCTTATGCAAGACATAGTTTATACACACTGCAAATGAAACAAAGTATTTAACTGTGCTTGCAAGGCACACCGGCAATTGCTTCACTGCATAATTACTTATGTTACTGTAAAGACCACTTGACAATTATATGTCACTAAAATTATAATTTATAATAGTGTAGTTCATTGCATAATTACATTGTTGTTTTCACTCAAATGTGTAGAGAAGGTGCGAGTGAATGAGTCATCGCAAGGGAGAAATTCAGACAGAGACGGTAATATTGAGAACATGGATAACCAAATCAATAGCAGTTCTGAATGCCTGATGAGTAACATACAGTTATCAGGCGTCCCACTGGATTGTACTATGACTAGAGACAACGCATGTAAGGTTTCATCATAGTCAGCTTATTTTATGTCCCCTGCAGGGCTTCTTTCATTTAGCTCCAATTAGCTGCGAGAGCCATTTTATGCCTCAAAATTTCTTAATTTCGTATCATACCATCCAACCTTCTGACATCCTCTGTTATATATGTTTCCCATCTCTTAATATCCAATCCGTCGCTCTGACTGATCGTCAATTATCCGTCCCCCACATGACATGACCTGCCCATATTCACTTTTTTTCTCTGAATTTCAGCTAGAATGTCGGCAGCTGCCCCTGTTTGCTCTCCAGAGTCCACTCTGCTCTCTTGCTAGATATGTTAGTGTTACACCTCTCATCTTACGTTCCATCACACACTGCGTGGTTCACAACTTCTTTTTGAGTTTCTTCGTTATCTTCCAAGTAAGCTTGCATAAAGAGCTCTGGTGTACTTCCTCGGCCGTGACAGTGCCCTTTTTAGTATACTTGACTGCACAGCAAAAATGCTTCACCTCAACACATTTTGTGTGATTCACCGCATAACATTTTCATCCTCCAGTGAAGCTGCACAAACTTGTCAAGACAACTATTGGGGCTAGGCTACAGAAAAGCTATTATTAAGCATGTGGATCTGGGCTACACATTAACGCTATATATGTTACTTCACAAAAAGTTAAGGGTAGAGCAGGTAGCAACAGTTATGACAGCAAGTCAAAACAAATATGCGAGCATGCAGCATGTATCCAGCAGGATTGATGAAACCTGCTCATTTGTTTATTATTCGAAGCATAAAGCTGCGCAAGCCCTCATGTGCGTGATTTCATATGGCATGTGTGTGACTGGCATTTAAACATTCATATGATTTAAAATATGCAATGGAGATTTCAAATGAGTGCAGCTGCAATATGGTTTGATGCCAGAAGGGTTGAATTGAAGTCTTCAGTCATAAAACTAATTTCTGTAGAATTGGGAAAACAAGTGTGATCACGACAATTTTGGACTTATGATCTCACGTACATTAGATATGGAGTGCAGCAAAATCGCTTCGGGAAAAATTGAACATTAATATGTAAATCTGGACTTACAAAAGGCAAGAATGCTGCTTATACATACTGGAAAAAGGTTTATCTATCTTGAGTTATTGTAAATTAGGCAAAAATTCTTCAAGATGCTAATGGTGGCTCTACCACTCGAGGTCAGGGATCCAAGCATATAGAAGTTTCCAGGATCATATATTTATAAGTTGTTAGATTGGCTTAAGTACATTATTTCTTGTTGATATATAGAAAACAATGGGTATTATAATACTTTTCAAAATTTATATACAAAACAAACAGTCGGGTAGGTCTGGCCCTGAATGCTTAGTAATAACACCAACAAATTCTGGCAGATAACCAACCCTAACTCATCCCTTGGCATCAGAATTTCTAAGGACTGTGAAGTTTTATCCGACCTAGACTGTGCCAATATGTTTAATTCTGTTTGTTTGTTTTTACAACCGAACCTCTCATGCATTTTTTGCATATGCTGCTCCTGTCATGCCTTCAATGCCTGATGTTATTTTTTCACCAATGAGAATATCTGCACTAAGTGACAGTCATAATTAAGTTATCCTCATCAGCCAGTGCTGATGAAATCACCTCAAAGGTTTTAAAAAATGCCAAGTACAGATCTCTGGCATGAATCTAAACCTGCTGTTCTCACAACCATCACTACCAGGCACTCTACCAGACGAGTGGAAAAAGAGCAAGGTAGTTCCAGTCTACAAATCAGGTAACAGCCAATCGCCCATCGTCCCATGGCCCTGCTGTTGTTTGCACCCTAATGTCATAACATGGATGAAATAATTTTTTCGTAACCAATCACTATCTGTCATTATTAACAGTACTGCTTCATAATTTCTCCCAGTAACATCAGGCGTCCCCCAGAGTTCAGTTTTATTTTACGTCCCCTCTTATTCTCAATAGTATATATGAGCGGTCTACCATGTCTCTTCTCACATTTGAATGTTTGATGACTGCGTTCTTTATTGATCTATCAATAACAATGACATTCGCATTTTATTGCAGATGATTCATTCTGAATGATTTAATGCTAAGGACTCGTGTGACCAGTGGATCATGGTCTTAAATCCTTAAAAATGTAAATCCATGCCAATTTCTCACAGCCATAATCGATATCACTTCCCTTTCACACTTGACAAAGTACTTTAGGCATATCATACATGACTCAATCAACTGCGTGGTGCTGTCATGTGACCAACATCACATCATCTACAAGCAAAACTTTAGGTTTTCTGAAACGTAACACTTGCGCGGTGCTCCTCAACATATGTAATATTACTCGCATACAAAACATTGGTTAGACTTAAACTTGAATATCCCTCACCCTTATGGAATCCTCACCAGATCTACCTCATGCACTTAGAATCCGCACAAAATCGATTCATCATTCTCATTCGATATCAGCGTTCCGTCGTTAAAAGCAGATTCTGGTTTGGATCCCCTAGCACAGGGGTTCTCAAACGTTCTGGCTTTGAAGAACCCCAACACGGTTTTTCCAGAGTGCCGCGGAACCCCTAACTTTTCCTTGAGCATACTCAAACGTCCTGGCTTTGAAGAACCCCAACACGGTTTTTCCAGAGTGCCGCGGAACCCCTAACTTTTCCTTGAGCATGAAGACAATCGAAACCGGGGGGATGACGCCTATCTACGCGTGCAACCACAGTATTAACACTGCCTGCGTTGGCCTCGCTTTCTTTAATATCGAAGGTCATCGCCGTTGATGTAGAGCTCCCTCGCCGCTCCGCGAGTCGCGCAAAGCGCCCGCCGACCATACACTGCATGCTTCAGGCACCGTGCAGCGTAAGCAATGTGTTCACGCAAACGCAGCGCCGGACGTACAGAGGCCTGTTTTATATTTTGCAAAACGAAAAACGAGGCATGCCCGTCGCACAGCGAAGCTACCATCTACCGATACACTGGTCGTAAAGCTAAGCCTAAATGCGCTCGCGCGTTCACCACGGGTCCGCATAAATCGTGCAAGGTTCATGGCACGCACGTATTAGATGACGAGTCTTTAATTCTGCTACTACGCGGGTCTCTCGCTGCCCGCAGATGCGGTGTACGATATGGCTTCGTTAAATGCAAATGCAATGCAAATTTGCATGTCTAAATAAATAAGTTGCGAATGGGACTGAAACGGCAGCAGGTTGTATTCGTTCTGGCCGCTCGCGGAACCCTAAGATGTATGTCCTTCACGGAACCCCTGAGCTCCGCTGAACCCAGTTTGAGACCCTTGCCCTGCATATTGTTGTCGTTTCGCGAACTTTTCATTATATCATAAATTCTGTAGCAGTTTACTTCGCCATAGACCTAACAATTAATCGACCTCCTTCGTGCATTTCACTGTGCACAGGCCATATCAACTTAACGTCGCTCGCCTGAGTGTGCATACTGTCGCTTGCTCATCATCATTTTTCCATCGCACAGCCAAAGGCTGGAACGGCGGAACGGCCTCGATCCCCAACCACATCGCTCCCATCACCACCTCACCTGTATATACTTTGCATCTTGAAACCTTTCTCTCCAGCTTTACAATCTCTGGCATGCATTTAACTTTCTAGTAATGGTATACTCAGTTTTTTTTTAAATTTTAGAACCCATGCATATGTACGAGCAGTGTTGCGGAATGGGCGCCTCCATTCCATTCCATTCCGGGGAATCAGAACTTGCCGCAATTCCATTCCTTTCAATACCTCGGAATGAAGAAACTGAGCCCATTCCCACTCCGGGAATGGCCGGGCAGTTCAATTCCATTCCTGTAATTCCTCAACGTACGTAGGAAAGATATCTTGATAGTTTTATCGAGTTAAGAATGAACGCCCCATAACGATGATGTCATCAGATGCATTAACAACTGCAAAAGTATGCAAAACACATTACCAACGTCGAGGAATAGTAGCTTGGTGACATATCTCGTGCAGTACAACCACCCTATACTAATTCCGATAGGGGCAGTTCTCCCCCTTCCTATAGTATTTGCATGGTCAGCATGTTTGAACGAATAGAGATGTTTTAATATTGTTTAAGGTTAAGTGTGTTAGTGCTTAAATGACGACATAGCGTATTTTTATACTGACAAAAGTAGTATTCAAGAAGACTAAGCAGTTTCCACGCGTCTGGAGCGGTCGTGAATATGGAGAAAACTAAGATTTGGTTAATGGGGAACAAAACCCTCTAGATCTGCTGGTACTAGTTGGAACAGTGCACCGCTCGGGCACCTTGTGCCTTTGCATTGAATACGCAACACTGCGCCACACTGCTCATCAGCACTCACGCTTGTCAAGCGCGCCTCGCAAGCATGGATGGGGTGAGGAGAACTTTCTGTGTTCGCCTGTGCACAGGTATGCAACGTCCTCCTTGTCACAAAGGTTATTTACGTGTGTCAGGTACTAAACTGCTCGTGAGATAAAGATCAGGCTGTGCATAGAGTATCGCCACTTTCGTGTTGGGGTATTAATGGGAACAAACGCGCAGGGATAATTTGTTTCTCCCTATTATCTGCTGGGATAATGCATTTGTTTGTACACTAACTTCTGCCTCGGTTTGTAGTAGGCACATTGCTTATTAATGTACCGTGCTTGTAATCAGCCAAGTCATTTTAAAAATACTGCTTTATTGTTAAATCGAGGCTCTGACTTACTAATGTTTGAAATTTGAAAAATAGCACGTAGACGAAAACGTGCTCTATTTTCTGAAAAAGATGCAATTCCATTCCCATTCCATGCAAAAGGCGCTTACTTCCCATTCCTCCAAGCGTTGTTCCCATTCCACTCCCATTCCATTCCGGGGTCGCGAAAATGTGGAATGATTCCGGAGTCATCCCAATTCCGGAGTGGCAACTCCGCAACACTGTACCAGAGAGCTTCTGCTTATACTTGACTCTGAAATGAGATACCCTACGGTTTGTGTGGAGCACTTGTTCGGAATGTGCTTGGTTGCACACACTGCAGGTGTACTACTGAATACGGCTTTTTCTAGGAAGGAACTGAACAGCGCTGTAGATGAAATAGAGAGAAGGCAACAGAACACGTATTGTGTGCATAATTTTCTCCCAAGCTTGTCTTTATGGTGCTGTTCAATTTCTTCCTCATCAAGAAATGCATGGCTTAATCCAGCTCATGCAGATGCAGCCTATACTAATTAAGACACCTGCTAAATGTGACCCAGCAAGCACAGCCCTAACATGACGCAGGATATTATGGCACTATTGTGTATCAGAAGATTGCTTAGCATAGACACATGCTAAAAAAATGAACAGAGAATTTAGTCATAACAAAAGAAAATAATTATATTCAGGAGGGCGTAGATGCAATATTTTTTCTCACCTTGGTCTCTGGTATTTATATGTTTCTCTGTTGACGCAATCACATAACTCTGTTTAACATAGAAAAGAACCTTGTGAGCAATTTGTCACCTACTCCCTACTGGGCTTGTTTGAATGAACCATTACCATAAAGAAGAGTGTTTTTCTTTGCTGCGTTTCACGCAACATGGCTAGAGCAGTACAGGGACTATGCATGTGCCCCTGGCATCCACAAAGCCAGGGCCGTAACTAAAAGGGGGGGGGGGGGGTTGAGGGGGTTCTGACACCCCCCGAAATTTTTTCATTCTTTAACTTTTCGGGTGATAGTCAAATATTTGCATGCCTTCACAGCGACCACGTGTTGCCAAAGTTGGCCGTTCTACACACAAACACCCCCTGAAAAAAATCCCTGGTACGGCCCTGAACAAAGCCACGGAGGAAGCAAGGGTATGAATATCATTTTATTTTAAGGCACACAAGAGTGTCACATCCTATTTTGAAGCTCAAAGGTATGAGATAGAGGAAACCAACTTTTTTTGTACACATTGTGAATGAAATACAAAATTTATTGTTTTTACAAGCTCGTCCAGCAAGAAGGCAAGAATGAAGGTGTGTCAGTAATTGGGCAGCATGGTAAACAAATGACATATAGGACAGGTAGCCCTGTTAGAAGCCACTTTGTGGGTGGTCTCCAGGCACACATGCTTAATTCTAGACAAGGCAACCAGCATCTAATGCTTTAAAAGTTTGGGTGTATAAAATGGAAAATGGGCAAATGAGTCTGTTGATGTTAACGAAAAGTGTGATGTGGCAAAGCAATGTGGTAATGGGTAGAGCACAACTCGTGGTCTCGATCTTGGTTTTTTTGAGCTGTAGAGGATGGGCAGGTTTGGAAATGGCTTGACCTGATTGCACAGGTAATAGTAGCAATACTTCGAGAAATATTTTCAAGAAGTGATTCATTGAGCCCTGTGCTTTTTAAGTGCATTGGGAACTCTTCATGGAGAGGACAACAATAAATTTATCTGTTAGAAGATACAGCGTCTGCCATACATTAAATGACAATGCACCTTGTGCTGCTACCTGCAGTGATGTGAAGCACAATAAAATTCAAGCGCATCTTTGACTTGCATGTGGCTAGTGAGCCCAGAATTCAGTCGCTATAAGACACTGACTTCATATATCAACTCCTATATTGAAAAACAAAAAGTGATAAGTGGAAATGGACAGAGCATATAGTAATGAGGTTCTTCAGATACTCACCACAAGCCTGATGTGTGTATTGTAAGCAGCCATGCAAGCAATGGCACCTGTGTCGTTCTAAAACTTAATGGGATATGAAGGGGGTGGGTCTTTTTTCAAATTTCTCTTGCTGTGGCAAGCTACCACTGAATAAACTGTCTTCTGCCTGTTGTCTTCTTCATATATAACGGTGGCAGTGAGGATGGTATAGTGACCAATGGCAGTTGTGTATGAGTAGAAGTTCAGTCACTATGTTGGGCACATAGCAAAGTGCAAAAGCCAGCCAACTATGCATTGGACATATACCTCAGCTCTGTCCATCAAACAACAATCTGGAAGCCTATATTAAGTGCTTTGATGTGTTTGCTTGCATGAGCAGTTTCAATGATGAGCAAGAGTCTGGTATTTTTATCACAGTGCTCGGAAACAATGTCTCCACTATGATGCACAATGTGCTTTACCCATGTGATGATTATGTTTTGGTTTGGCCAGCTAAGGACGCCGAAGAGCTGAAGCGAAGGAAGAGAAAGATGATGAAATTGTGCAGGGGCCTGTTGCCGAGTTCGATTTGGCACTTCACTTTGGACTCTGTGTGCTGGGCAGCCGCTTCATGCGGGTGCTACTTCATGCGGGGCAGCCACTTCATGCGAATGCAATGGTCCCACACTGCTACTGACACCCTCCCACTCAGCTAGCCGCATGCCACAGTGTGGCAACAAGTGCACAGTCAATTACACCCTTGCCTTTTGGTCAATTTAGACTGTGTATCGCATAGATACACGAAGATAGATGGAAACAACAAAGGCAGTGATGGAAGCGACATTTTGCTTTTTGGAGCAGATTCTGGAGCAGAAAAAATGCTGCTTTGGAGCAGCAATCGATGTTTATGGAGCTGACGGCAAAATATTCTGTACAACTCCTGGAGTTTAAAGCATCACTGAAGCATTTCATAAACATTATTATTTATTATTAAACATATTGTACATACAACAGTCAGTGCTAATTGCAAGAAACATAATTAAGTAGATGGATGTTCACTGAACACTAAGGAAGATGAGCTATATATTTAAAATGCCGGTACTTGTGGCAGAAATTATATAAAAGTGATAAAGCTGAACACTAAATGATAAAAGTAACCACAATCACATATGACCATCACCAAAGAAGCGGTTTATAAATGGTACGAGATCAAAGCAATCTGTTATTTTCATACTTCACCAAAATAGCCTGCACTGAAAATTAAAAAAAAAAAAGCAACTCAATGAGCCAGCTATGCACTTAAAATGCCTGTTCTTGTGGCATAACTGAGGTCAAAGCTGATAAAGCGATAAATGCAAGTCCCACGTCACATTTGTAACAACGGCAGTTATTAATCAGCATAATATTGAACTAATCTCGCACACATTTCACCAAAATAGTCTGCTTGTCAGGTACAAATATATTGCTAATGAGATATATATTGACAATGCTAGTATGCAGCTAGTATACATGCGGCATACTCGGATGATAGTATACAGGTTGTTTTTGGTTTTGTTTGGGCTCGCAGGACAATCACACGGTTAAAGTTTATTGTTTTCAGCTTCCCAGTGCCATTGTGGAGCAGGTTCGGAGCAGTTACTAACAAAATTTACAGTTTGGAGCAGCATGGAGCAGCATTTCTGTATTGGTGCAGTTTGGAGCAATTGGAGCAGCACTTCCATCACTGCTGAAAGGGCAAGTTCGATTTCACTCGCTCGCTTCATGGGTATGCTGAACTATGCTAACTGTACTGTGAGAGCAGACTTTTGGGAAAGTGAGACACAAGGGGCCATTTTTGTACGTTCTGTGCCTGACATTATCACAACTAGCCATACTGGTGTGTGAAGTCACCAGAATCAATACTGTAGCTCACCACTGTCTGAACGTGCACTACGTGAAAATGGACTTTAATGTCAAAATAGAAGATTGCCACATGTGCTTGCTTTATTATTTCCGTGTGACTGGGCTTCACTCACGAAAATGGTTACACGTATTACCACTTGGTGCAGGCCACGCCAGAATGCATGGGCACCTTCACAAGTATATTAGACAGTTCCAAGATGACATCATGCATAAAAGACAGAAGCTGAGTTTTGCATGGGTAGTGCTTACAAAAGACGTATTGGAATTTGCTTAAAAATGAGTTGGTTTCAAGAAACGTTTCGAGATTGTGCCCAATCAACAACTGTGCTTGCCGCTATCATTGTACTGTGAGTGTACTTATTTTTCTCCACACAAGCTTAAAGAGTTTCATTTTTACCAGATTGAGTTTCGTTCACTTCGCTGTCACACCCACGCAATAATACATTATGAGCATTGACCGAGCTTTACACGTGCTTACAGTCGTCTCTGTATACAGGAGATAACGAATAAGTGCAGTGCAAGGCACTGACGAGGTAAATAATTACGCGATGCATACGACAAATGCTTGACCAAAACAGCATCACCGCTGGGCCAGGGAGCAGTTTTGTAGCATGGAGGACCAATCAACATGCTCAGTGCTACGTCAGGATCCCGATAGGAAATATTATGCCACTTCGACCGAAAAGAACTGGTCAGGCAACGGAGAGAGGTGCGGGAATTATTTTCTGAAATAGAGCACATGCGCAGCTCTGTGATGGTTGTTAAATGTGATTGCCACAGCCTTCTGTATGAATGAGCAAGCAAGTTTAGGTGTACAAAAAGAAGACTGGGCCTGTTTACCAGCTCTTTTAAGCAAGTCACGTCAAGTCCTCAGTTTCCACATTAAAACAGACTTGGCATGAAAAGTGTGACAGTGGTGAACATATTCACAAGAAGACCTGCCATGCTACAAAAGACAGACTTGCACAAAAGTACCCTAGCTGTCCGATGTGTTCTTGAACAAGGAAATGCAGCAATTATGAAAATCTTTTGAAAGGTGTCATACAAGCCTGCCGAAGTAAAAAAAAGCAAGCAGTGCAACTGCTCAAGAGCCTTATTCCAGGAAAGCTGGTCAATGGGGTAAAGAAAGAGGCAGGCCACTCCCTAGAGGTCTTCTTTTCCACTATGACCCACAAGCCTAACATCCCTTTCCAAACCATCGTTTCTGAAAGAAACACTTGGCTTCAGGTGATGTCTCGGTACTTGCAGAACAACTTGAAATCCCTTGTTGTTGCCGACTACTTCCTTGTGTCCAGTTCCAACGTGGTTGTGGAATACTTTAGGCACAATTATTCGGGAAGGTTAAGGGCATTTAGCCTTGACATCGATTGTTTATAGCACTCTTTACCACAAGTCCCTCTGTTGCAGAATGCAAAGGACTGTATAAGCAATCAGGATGCCAACATACATTCACTACTCGCTCAGGTGTGTCTGTTGGTGGTTTCCTCGAGGTGCTACCTGATTTAATGTTCATCATATGGAAAGGGAAAATTTTTGCACAGCAATCTGGTGTGTGCATTGGTTCTTGCGTGGCACCCATTCTGAGCAGTCAGTACGACTGCTTTAGAGACAGTAGATAGGGCCACTCAGAGCAACCTTTTTGGCCTAGAAGACAAGATTATTTATTTTGTTGATGACTACTTGTTCTTCACTGACAGGTGAGATTTCAATTGAAAAATGGTTCACGTAATGAAAGTGTTCAGGGAACAAGGGCAGGGACTCATGTCCACTTCAGAAACCCCCAAGAACGATAGATTGCAGTATGAAGACTTTAGTGTCTCTACCACGACCTACTGTATTCCTGACCTACCCAGATGTTCCCTCTCCAGCGCCCACGTTCTAGTTCATACCTCCTGCCGCTAGGAACATAACCTACAAGCGTTGTGGCGCTAGTCAGCACCTGTTCGCTAACGTCAGCTTTAACGCTTGTGGTGATGTTTCGCCAGCGCAGAGCGCTCATATCGTCTAATTATTATGCATAAATGCAAAATGCTTTGGAAATAAAAATACGGAAAGTGAATTAGAACGTTTTTTTGCATTTAAAAGGGCACAGCCGTCCTACACTATGCAAGTCTACGGCTTCTCACATTAGTCAACCAGTGCGCAGTAAATACTTAACTGCACAGAATAGCTTACTTGACCCTCGGTCTAAGTTTGCAGAAACAGTCACATAATGCCGGCAGTTTGTCACATAATACGGGCGTTTTTACTCCAGCGCCGTCCAAACGGTCGCAGAGTAGCAGACGAACAGGTTATAGGAAGCGCCACCTACGGCGAGCGTTTGAACGAGAGTGGGGACGCACGCTTCCATAGGAATCTCGCTATCTGGGCAGGTCAGGAGTACAGTAGGTCGTGGTCTCTACGACTCGACTGCTCTAATCATAGAACACCCAAGAGTAAAACAAAGCCAGTGATTTGAAAAAAACAAGCTTATTTATCTGATACATCAAGAAAAAGGAATGCCCACGCAGCTCGAAAGGTTCACTGGTGACTGACATTTCTTGTAGTCCGCTGGGCTCTCCTCCTTGCACGACAAACACACTCCCACAAAAACAGCTAATGACAGTGGTGCATGTATCCCCCATTTTATAGCCCAGTTCGGAGGGGTTTACAGTAACAGTTTTAGTCAGACGCGCTTTGAATGCTCAAAGGCCAAGAGGAACGGGGGCTGTATGCTAGATGGCATGGAACTCAAAGAGCAAAAAAAATAAAAAAGAAACACCTGTCCACAACATCCACCCTGATTTGGTTTTTTTGCCCTGATGAGATACGCTGGCAGTATAAGCCAAGATCGCAAAAGGGTTTGCGCAGCTATCAGTCTGGCCACTCTGCACTTGTAGAAAACGGCATTGCTAATCCATTTATCCAGACTGCCATTTCAGAATCTTGCTTGCACCCATAGGCGTGCGCAGGGAGGCGGCCGCCCCCCCCTAGTCACCTAAGAGGGGGGATGCAAAGTGTGTCCCATACATTGACTTAATAGGGAGGGGGGGAGGGCGCTGCAATGAACCTTCGCACCCCCTGAAGGGGAACCCTGTGCACACCTATGCCTGCACCTCGTAAGGGACAGGTTAGCCTGGTGCAGTAATAGTGGCTACAAGTGAACATGTGCTGACATATGTAAGAGCAGGTGGGAAGTTGGTGCCGCCAGAAAGAAGTGAAGAAAGTAGGCCACTTTCAGTGATGCCCTATGTTCATGGTGTGTCCCATCACTACGAGTGGTGACTGCTATAATGTGAATGTGATTTTTTCCACCAAGCTAAAGGGGATTTGTGCAAGACTTCAGTATTGACAAAAAAGAAAAGCAAGAGGGGAATGCACCGTGAAACACGGCCTTTGATTTGTGCCGTGCGTTAAGGGGGTAGCATAACCGATTCTCTTTTAATGTGAAAAAGTTTACGTAGGCCAGACTGGCCACTGTATGAAAATTCGTCTGGCAACACCACACCTCTCTGAAATGTGCTCCAACACCAAATGACCGTAACCAATATTTGACCTTAGAGTGCAGTCACTGTGGATGCAAGCCGCTGTTTGAACTAGCCTATTCTTTTAATCCGTCGCAGGGTACAAATAACTCAACAAATAACTGAGGCTTGCATCATCTTTGATAAACAATTGTCATTCCTTAACATACCTGCCTAATGTTGCACTTTGTAATTGCAATGCATGCATGGTTTTCTTTATGATATAGTTATTGTTGTGTATTTTTCGATATTGCATCTTTCGGTGTCATTGCAGGCGACGCATGCGAGATTCCTTGCTTGGTCGGGTCAGCTTTTTCCTTGACAGTGTAAAGGTTTTTTAGAACTGTCATTTATAAGCGCGATGCGTGAGATCTTCGTGATTAGAGTTAGTATATATTCATGTATGTTCCCAAATAAACATGGGTTGAAGTTCAGCGCTTGTTCTGTCTATGTCTTCTTTGCCTCCGTTGTTTATGCGCTACTCATTCGAAGTCATGCATCTTTATCAACCTGCCAAACTTGCCACACTTTCGATCGGATGGAATTTCGTGACCGCAATGGACTCCCTTCCGCATAAGGCAATCGCGATTAAGGAACTCGCGCTCAATCGCGATCGAAATAGCATGGTGTGATGCCTGTATTCCTCAATCGAGACGGAAAAGCAGCTTCGCTGAGCCAACACAATCGCGCAGTTTGCCGAACGCTTTGTATGGTCATGCAAGTGAAAAACGTACTTTCCTTGAAACACGCACAGTATAACTGGTACAACCAGTACAACGAACGGATGGCCACAAATCGACCACCGCACACGCACCACACAAAAACACCACACAAAAGCCATACCGAGCACAAATTACGTAAGTGTGCAGCCGATAACACACGCATTCAAAGACCAACGATCCCATTATTCACTCCTCAACAAGCACACGGGCAACGATAAATAGCCGCACACGAACATCGAGCAGGAGGGCCATGATCGAGCACAAATCACGTAAGCACGTAAGTGTGCAGTCGATAACGCACACGCAAAAAAATAAAACACATGCCTACTAGCAAAAAGCGTATTGTAGGTTGCCTGAATCGTCGTCGTAAAGTTTAGACAAATAGCCACAACCCTTCACAGATCCAAGCCAAGTGTGGTGAAAATAGCGTTTCCTTATTTTGACCCGGTCAGAATAACGAAACGCTATTTTCACGGGGTCGGAATAGTCACTGCCTCGTGAGGCCATGGCGCCGCGCTAACTATTTACTAACCTAATCCACGCGCAAACACACGCCGATGATGCAAAAAAAAGAAGTAGCAAGCTCCACCCTCTCGTTGCAAACCACTTTGTAAATATATAAGGCCGTGAAAAGTCAACGAAGCATGCGGTGGCTCTGTGGCATAGTGGTTAGAGTGTCTGCTTTCGGTGCTTGTGGTCATGAGTTCGATTCCTGTGTCGTGTGCGATTTGTATGTGTTGTCATATGTGCCTGTTTACATTGACGTCCATTTTGTAATTACCCATAGAGGTAAGCATTACAGAAATTATTCCGTGAAACGCTGTTCGAGTGCCGAAATTTTTTTCTTTTTCGCAGCCGTTTGTGGGCCGTAGCTGCCGCCACGTCAAGTTGCGCCAGCTATGGAGGGTAAAAACAACTAACCGACACATAATGTATGACCTTCGAGACTCCGGGATTGTCACTCGCGAAGCCTACATCGTTGATTATTTGAGTATGGCTCTCGAACGGTGCCGAATCGACACGAATACCTTGCTGTCGAAGCTTAAGGACGTGAACCTAAAGCAAATAAAAGCATCAGTTCGGAGATAACGAGCGACAGAGCGCGCGACGGCCACTTGATAAATCCGAGGTGGGCGGCAATCGCTTTCGGCGGCGCGGCCATGTTTACCGGGCGTGCGTATGCGCAGTTCACACCCGGTATTCTGGTACACGCAAAGCAATTTGAGTATACCGGTGTGCCGGACAGACTAAAATCCTCTAATGTATGCGTTTTGGTTGCGAGCGCTCTACGTGTTTTGGTTGCGTGAATGTGTGCGCGTATGAATGTGCCATTTTCTGTGCTCGATTAATTTTATTTCAAAGCTGTTTCAACGTGATAGCTTTACTCCCTCGGAGGAATGCTTTCACTCTATCGCAGACAGAGTACTGTACTCCATGAGGAGGCGTTGAATCACTCCCTGTCTAGAGGGAATTGTTTCACCCCGGAAAAGGGAGTGCCCAGCGGGACAAGCCAAAACTCTCACAAAGGGAGTGCCCCGACGCCCTTTGTTCTAAGAGTGAACTGCAACTGTGACTGTAACGTACGTGCAGTGCGCCTTCGCGAGCCACTCAGCTGTGTCTATAATTAGGGAAACTTTCCTGAATGAAACTCTGTCCTGTGCATCTATGTTCCTTTTATTGTCTTGTTCAGATTCGCGCTATTCCGTATTGAAGAATATAAGCACTACATATCACCTTACGGCGTCTGGTGTTGGTAACACCCTAGTTGCTGTTGGCATCGTTACGCAACTGCATGTAAACAGCTGGTTATATAATACATATGCGACTCTTCAACATATGACTATGCGTATGCCACTTCCACATTTCTCTAGCGTCACTCCATAACGTTTCGCTCAATGTGAAAAATTACGCCACAGTCACCATCCCGCGCATGCTTCGCATAACATCGATTCCAACGGTACGTGGGATCTCCCGAATTTTTATATGCACCATCTACCACGGGTGGGACGCAGATCTCGGAGGAGCTTGGGCGTGTTTTCTATCACGCAACGCTCCTACATTTTCTTTCACTTTGAAAACTGCCCTTGATACGCGTACGACAAAGTGGCCACTTTCTGTACCCACTCGTGATGTGGAACGAAAACAAAACACCGGGCACACCTTGCGTCAGACGCCCTCGTTTCGCAGGAGACACAGAGGGGTCATCCCACGCGCCGCAGTTTAAAAGAAAAAGAAATATCGAAGAGCATCTGATTCTGCATTCTCGAGACTTGCAGCGCGTTGCTCAAGCACAAAAACGTAAGAACTGTGACAGTTGATAGTTCACGCTTGCCCTGTGTATACCAGTGTGTTATTTTCGGGCGTCCTTCTTTGTGATTAAAGTATCGAGCTGCTTGTCGTTCTTCGTATGACATTCCAATTTTTTGCTATCGCATTGCGGCGAAACTGTGACTTTTTGTTTGTTATAAGTAGTTGTGTCTCTACAGTGAACTTTATATGACGTATTTAGTTTGATGCGGTTATTTTCCTTCCGGCTGGTATTACAAACGTTGCGTGTTAATTTTTTAACTTTGTCCCCGATTGTGTTCTCAGAGGCCCGCCACATGGATCCATCTGCGATCGTTAAGGCAGACCGCAATGCAGTAGCTACGACTTACGAAGGCTCCAGCATTGGTAAGCCGCAGCTTCTCCATTCGCGCTAGGCTAGTTGCGACGGCTAGACTGGTTGGCAACGACGAGGTGGACACTGGATACTTGGCGGAACGTTCAGATGACCGTAGGATCATGGCCAGGCGGTTGTGCATAAAGCACTGTCCCTGAGACGGTCTGCTGCCGCTCTTTCTGCAGGCGACGGAGTCCACAGGTTGGGCTTGAATTTCCGAACCACTGGGGTTTTCTCCACGGAAATGCGCCGGCAGGAGTCCGCGGCCAGGTGAGGTCATCCGCGAACCGACTAGCCGTCTTGAGCGTAGGGTCCGGTTGACGACCGTATGCACGCCTCGTTTCCTGTAACTCCAGTCCATATAAAGCTCGCAATGCTTTTTCTTCTCCGCTGGCCCACTTGCTTATTCCAGATTAGAGACTGCTGGAGTCCCGTACTCCTCGGCCATTGGCCCCTGGCAGCTCTGTAGCATTTTCTGATAATGTCACTTCTAAGCTGTCTTCTTGTGCGGCACGTTTTCGTGCTTGACATTGATAAACGTCTTCGTCTTCCATCCGGAACTCTACTCATATCCGCACACGCATTCTCAACTCGCACTTCACTCACTGCATTTCACACCACATCACAAGCACCCTCCCTACAATTTTGAACGCGAAATCTTCTTGCACACATAAAGCCCGTTTGAAGTGCACGAACCAGTCGAAAATAAACCGCGAAAATATTTGCCGTTTGCCGTTTGCAGCATTCGTTCATAACTTGCGCTTTTCGTGGTTTTTATGGACAGTACAGATTTTTAGTATAAATGCTACTAGAGTCAGGCACCTGTCCTCTTAGCACAGACACAACATACCGGAAATACTTTCCCGCATCTAAAGTAGCACCGAAATGGCTAATTCACACACACACACACACACACACAAACACACACACACACACACACACACACACACACACACACACACACACACACACACACACACACACACACACACACACACACACACACACACACACACACACACACACACACACAAACTGTTCATTCACTTGTCGGTTGTAAAATTGAGGGCAGTTGTGCGAAGGCTTTAGGCCCTTGCAATTTAACGCATACCCATTTTTGTTTTTGTGGCAATTGTATGGCCACATTTGGAGTATTTTTACCGTCGCCGTACACGTCGGTGTTGCCTTGAGGTTTCGCATCCAGTACAAATTGGTAACATTGCTCCGCGCACCGCATGTCCTATGTGCCAGTGAAAGCGTGCGAACGCAGGCGAGGTAGAGCACTACACAGGCTCGGGCATACTCGAAAACCCGAGCCCGGGTAAAGTTCTTTTCATGGCGGGCCCAAGTCGGGCTCGGGCACGGGTTTGAGGTGAAGGGCTCGGGTCGGGCCGTGCTTGGACTTTGCTTAAAGGGACACTAAAGTGAAAGACTGAATCGGTTTAGACTGATAAAGGGTACTCTGAGAACTCGAATGTCATTCACTTCACCACCATCAGTTTATGTATAGAGGAGAAAATCAAGCTCATAGTTCTATTTTTAAATTTCGCACTGAAATCTCTGCGCGTGACGTCACGAATTTCAAACTGTATTTGTCCTATTTTCGGGAGATTGGCTCAAGGAAATTTCCTGAAACTTTTTATGTTTAGAAGCACTGGAGCTTGGCCGAGTTTGTAAGACATCATGGAACAACATCAAAGCGCCAAAAACTAGGACAGACGAAATAGAGTGAACACAACGAGCGCTAACTTGAAACTGAATTTATTACAAAAAAGAGTGGAAAAAGAAAACCACATCAGATGGCGCACATGCGTGCACATTTGCACAGACTGCTCACAAAAGCCCAAGAAAAAAACCACAAAGTCACTTTGGTATGACGCCAGATTTCTGCAATAGATTACATTCACTTTCTAGCAGACTCAGTATGCTACGTCTATGGCCCGTCAATATACTTCGTTTTTACCGATTAGGAACTGCGTAGGCCCCAGTAGACGCCGTCAGAATCTATGACGTCACGGCGTCTGCTGGGCGAATTTCAAGGTGGAACCGCATTTTCTTTTTGCGCGTTTTCGCGTTTACCAAGAGTCTTGTCGCGGCGAGCGCGGTGATTTTCGAATTTTAAAGGACTAATTTACTGATAATAGAAAAATAATTTTTCTCTTTCGTGTCCTTTTAGGTTTGTGCCACATAGTTGTGCATACATATATGTTTCACACTTTATACTGAAAAAACGCTTTTTTTATGCCGCGAAAGCTATTTGGAGAATTTTTACGAGAAACAAGTACCTAACTTTTTTTGCTGCTTGCATAGGGTGCTACTCGATTTATCTAAAACGGGCAAGCTAAAAGTAAATAGAACAGGCGCTAATATAGTTAACACCTCCACATTCCGTGCTTTATTTGCATATGTTAGTATTTTATATCCAAAATGTAATTCTGTAATTGCAGCAATAAATTTAACATAATAAATTTATACCAAAATTGTTAGGAAGGCATGTACCATTATAATATGGAAAAAAAGAGCACGGTATGAAAACCATGCATAACATACACTGCTGAAAACTGCAAGGAGAAGCCCTCAGAAAGGAGTTTCATAGGTGACATTGAAGAGTGGCCCAACGTTCGGGAACGAGAGAAATGATGGGATGAGCTGGAGAGCTATATTCATTCTACAGAGCTTCACAAAGGCATCCTACATTTGCTCCAGTAGCAGAAGTTAAGAACAACGACTTGCGACGCCGAGCAGTGCGATAAACTTTAGCGCGGCAGGATATGTGATGCAAGAGCGCATGGCGTGCTTGATGTGTTACTTCTTACTCCACAAAGTAGACAATTTATAGATGTAATCGAATCACTTTCGCGTAGGAACCTAATAAGTTTCCCTACTAGAATAACAACAGAAAGTGAAACTCTGCTATACCTATGTATAACTAACTATGATAGAAGTGACGTCCGTGCTGGTGTGCTAACAACTGATCTGAGTGATCGCTTGTCAATATTCTGTTTTTTTCCTGCAGCTAAGAAAGATAAAAACGGTGTTAACGATGCTCCTGTTACATATCGCTCTTTCAATGCCAATGCCTTGTCAACATTTCGTGCTAGTATTGAGAGTATCGACTGGGATATTGTCTACAGTGAGAAAAACCCTAATAGATCGTATGATCTATTCCTGCAACATGTAAAGAGCTGTTATGATGCTGCCTTCCCACTACAATATTATAAAAAGCATGGAAAGTCTAGGAAACCATGGATTAACAGAGGCCTTTACAACAGAATCAGAGAACGAGATAAACTATACCATAACTTCATTAGAATACGAGACGTATCCATATTCCATGAATATAAAAAAGTTCGCAACAAATTAAACTCTGATTTGAAGAGAGCCCGTTTTCAGTATTATCAGGCACGATTTGCGGAGGTCTCTTGCAATCCCAGGAAAGCATGGAACGCGTTACGTACACTCATAGGAAGAACAAAAGGTTGTCTTCCTTCAGCACTAACAATTGACGGTGTTGAGTTTAGAGAAGCTAGTCTAGCGGATAAATTTAATAATCATTTCTTAACTTCAGGTGCAGCAGCTCAGACAAGTGACGCAGCAAACGACTGCCAAAAATACATTTCTTCTTCCTCTGCGAACTCTATTTTCCTGACTCTTTGTAGTCAATTAGAAATACTTACGTACTTGAAGTCATTAAATAAAAATACCACCGCCGGTTACGATGACATTAAGGTAGAACCAATTAAACATGTCGCCGAATTACTGTGTGGCCCACTGCAGCATATTTGCAATCAAGCTTTCACCACTGGTACTTTTCCTGATGGCATGAAGATAGCTAAGGTGGTAGTCATCCACAAAGGTGGCTCTCACGACGACTTGAATAACTACCGGCGTATTCTGTGCTACCTTTATTTTCCAAAGTTTTAGAATACACTTTAAAATCACGACTAATGAAATTTCTTGGTGACCATCAAATGCTTGCAAGGCAACAATTTGGCTTCCGTGAAAAGAAATCAACCGAAATGGCACTCTTGGATATTAAAGAAAAATTACTTAGTAACATTGATCATAAGCAATATACTCTTGCAATATTTTTAGATTTCAAAAAAGCGTTTGATTCCGTAAAGCATTTCATTTTGTTTTACAAACTCCCTTACTACGGCATTAGAGGTACCGTATTAAATTTGATACGCAGCTATTTATCTGACAGGGTGCAATTCACTTGTCTAAATGGCTATTGTTCTCATTCTCAACCAATAAAATATGGCGTTCCACAGGGATCCATTCTAGGTCCTTTATTCTTTATTCTCTACATAAATGATATTGTGAACATACCCCGAACTCACGACATAATTCTCTATGCAGACGACACGAGTACTTTTTTTTTCAGGTAAACATCTACTTGAACTTCAAAATATAGCTAATAGATGGTTAACTTATCTGTCACACTGGTTGCATCTAAACCAACTTCCACTTAATGTAAAAAAAACTAAATATATTATTTTCAAAAGCCGTAACAAGCCTGACGACCATAATGCTTGTATAATATTTCAAAACTGCGTTATCGAACGGATTCCTAGTTATAAATTTCTAGGTATTGTTTTTGAAGAGAACATGAGCTGGACACCTCACGTAAACAAGATCCATGCAAACATGTGCAGCTCAATCTCAATACTCTATAATATTAGCTCCCTGGTGCCTAAATGGTTGAAACTGCAGTTATATTATGCCCTCGTTCACTCTCATTTGCAATACTGTCTCCTAATCTGGGGTGCCACTACCCAAACAAACCTTGATAGATTATTAATTTTACAAGAAAGAGCTGTGCGTTGCATCGAAAATCTTAAGCGAAATGACCACACAGCGCCATCATTTTCCAAGCTTAATATACTCAGAATAGATCAGTTATTGCAACTAAGACTGGCTACGCATACACATAGGCAAATTTTGCATGACCCCCAAGTCCTGTCCCTATCATCGTTATCTGACCATTCACAATATCACCTAAGGCAAAATCGACTCAGAACGCCTATGTTCCGAACTAAATACGGTACTCAGACACTCGCCTATTTAATGCCACATTTTCTAAATAATAATCGAGAAATTGCTAATATGATTCGGGACAACTCTTCGACATATAGTTTCCGGAAAAAAAGTTAAAGATTACGTTATGTTTAGCTCCTAATCTTCTCTTTATATTCCGCATTTGCCGTCTCTCGATGTTTTTTTTTTATTATTTATGTTTTATGTTTTTCTTATCTTCGGTTTACTGTTTTGTAACATTGACCATCATCAGGGCTCGTATAAACATTTCCATGTCACGCATTATTATTAGTGTGTACCGAAGGTAACTATTTTACTTATTCTAGTTTGATCGCCTGTATGCCTGTATTTTGACCTTCTTTTCTTGTTACTTGTACTTGCGCATGTGCCGCGGCTTTCCACCCCTGAGCAATGTATGGGTAGGGGGGCCCTTCTCAGGCAGTTGCATCTGCCTTTAGCCCCTTCATCCCAGACAATGTCTGTCTGAATAAAGTTCAAAAATTCAATTCAAATTAAAGCCGGTATCTCTTGATAACTTGATTTTTTGCACAATAACATGTGAAGAAATAAAGCTATAAAATATGCAGCAAAGAACTTATAAGCTGTATGTACCAGCAGTGGTGTCATATATGAAAAGAATGCTATGACAAATATTTTTTCCTTCCTTTCGGCATGCTTATACGCATTTCCAAGTGTACACGTGGTGCACGCAGTTCGTTATAACTTTTATCTGAATTAGTGTATTTACAACAAGGTAATAAATTTGGCTTTCTTGCTCTATTTATCTTGCTGTGGCAAGGTGCCACTATGCTGAAGACAGGTGCTACATATCCGGGAGCGTGCACGTTTCGCTTTTTCGTTAGAGCATGCTTTCAATTTCTATTGAGCGCAATAAAAACAACGTGAAGACAGCGTTCTGTTCTCTGTCTCCTCTCTTTTCTCTGCGATTCCTATCGAAATTGAACTCATGCTGCAAATCACTTTCCTTGCTACAATACCCTATACAAAACGCTCTTAATGATTCCCATTGCATTTGCTGAAAAATGGGTACAGTATACCACTGCCGAACAAACATTCATTGTACCCAGTACGTCCGCTCAACTATTTCCACCGTGAGCCCCTTTTTACGAGAAATTGCCGTTTACTAAAGCATAAATGTTAGCGAAACATGCGCCAAGAAAGCGTAGATATGTGCTACTTAAAAACACCTTGCTGTCAATTCCATGTTCGGGCAACACCACCTAGATTACTGGGTCGGGCCTCAGTCGGGCCTGATCTGTGGTCGGGCTGGGCCGGGCCGTATAGGCGAAATTATTTCTCAGGTTCGGGCAGGGCCCGGGTCTCGCTTTGAGTAGACGGGCCGGGTTCGGGTGGGTAAACTTGAACGAGTTCCGGGCCCGGGCCCGGGCCGGGCCGAAAATCACGGCCCCTGTAGTGCTCTAGGCGAGGGCATTGTGACTCTGAGAAGAAACGCTTGTGGTTGTATGTGGCCTCGTACAAGCAGATTCAGAAGTGTCTGGATTAGAATAATCCACCAAAATAACGAGGAACCAAAAATAAAAAAAGAACTCCGTCGAGCCGGATTCGAACCAGCGACCTATGGATGTCCGCGTGAGTCATACCTCTACAGTCCACCGTTCTACCAACTGAGCTATCGACGGAACGCTGCAAGGATCGCGGCAAGCTTTACATCTAGGATTCCCCACGCCGCGTGATCTGCTTCACTGAGGCGTGGTAAGCGCCCACTCGGAAGCCCGTCCGGCCGCACTACATGGCACTTCTTATGCGCATGCCTCTGTCCTTCTCTTAGACGATACAATGTACTTGCGAATACGACAAAATGTGATCAGCGCAATAAGGTATACAACATTACAATGCCAGTTCCGTGCTAAAACCAACATCTGTGAAGAAATAAGAGGAGCCCTGATTGCGTGTCTGCTTTTCTGCACTCCGGAGACCCGAAGGCCATGCATGGCCATGAATCCTCTTAAAGGCGTTGCCATTACCATGTGGGAAACCACGAGTATTAAAAAATCTATTTATGGCGTAACTATAGCAGTTAGATGCTAAAGGTAAGGCTCCACAGATGTGAGCAAAGTAGTCTCCCCTCGGATTGCTTGACGTGGAAATATCGTACATTGACAGAAACCGAGGGTTGAAGACATAAAATGGCGTCATAGGCTGCTTTGTTGAACTTGTATCCTAGTTAACCGTGCTGGCTTATGGTACTAAAAAAAAAGAACTCTTGACGGGTGTTTATCGTCATCTATGACGGAAAATTAGTGTATAACAAAATAATGACAGTTTTTAGTAAACGCTGGCTATATAATGCACTTAAGCCACTTCATTTGTGTCTGCATGCATGAAAGGATATATCGAGGCCAATTATTTGATATAAATTGCTTCTGAGAAATCATTAAAAAGAACTCCAGAGAACCTAGTTTATACATTGAGGTCGCTATATCCTGTCTCGCAAGGAATATTAATATTTGAAACATCTATTGCAGGAAACATTCCACTGCGGCGGTACCCCACAGGAGAAAAAATGTGCTGAACATATTGTTACGGGTAGACAAGGGGTTTCAAAATATATGTACACCATATGTGCAGCACTCGGAGGCCGGCATACAACATGGAGCCAAGTCTGCACGAGAGATCACCAAGCGTCGTCTTCTTCCGCACTGTGGTCTTCTCTGGCGCCCCATGGCATCACCCCTGGCGGCGAAGGCACCTCCCTGTGCTTGGCTGGTCAGAACGATATCGCTTCAGCCGATTGACGTGAACAATATTAGAAGACGATCGTGCCATGGTGTTGTGAAGAGGTTCGATTTCGTATGTCACATCGGTGACTTGGCGCACGACACGGTACGGACCGGAGTACGGCGGAGTCAACTTCTCGCACAGGCCAACTCGCCGCGAAGGTGTCCAGAGAAGGACCGTGTCGCTAGGGTTGAAGGGGACATCGCGGCGGCGGCCATTGATGACGAGTCGTTGCTTTTCTTGCGAAGCGCTAAGATGGAAAGGGGCAATCTGACGTGCCTCTAGAGCTCTAGAGATTACATTACGAGCGTATTCTGATGTGTGGCCAGCGGCAGGAAGGAGCGTGCCAATAGTTTACGTGGGTTCTCGTCTGTACAACAGAAAAAATGGAGAGAAACGTGCAGTATCATGTCGGGACGATATATTTCTGGGAGTCTACACCTGGTAATAGTGTCACCATATATGACAGAAGCTGTAGCGTCGGTAGTTTCAGTAAGACTGACTAGGCTTGGCAGAAATTCCCTTCGTGTGTCAGTTACTTATACCGGCGGCCAAGCACGCTTCCCGTCCGTACGTGACTGCAATTATTCGCTTCTCAATATAACGTTAGGTAGAGGATATGCCCGATTGCACGAGTCATGGGAGACTCGCCGCGATTCATACGAACGACGAAATAGAGGGTACTCGTCGGCGCCGTGGCTTAGTTGGTTAAAGCGCCTGTCTAGTAAAACAGGAGCGAATCCCACCGGTGCCTCGAGACTTCTATTTTTTTCTATTTGGCTCGCGCCATATTACTCCAAGTGATGCCACCGTTGAAAAGTGACCCTTCTGCCTGTACAGTGGTTTGCTTGGTTGATTGGGCTCACGCTTTCGAACGTGTCGGAGGCTTGCTCATTCAATGGTCGTGATAGGCCTACGGTAACAGGAGCCGTAGGGTTGTTTGGAAAATATCAGCATAATTACTGTCAGTACGCGGCGATTTTCTGGTTGAGGAAAGGCGGGAAGTAAGTCGAGATGTTGTGCTCTGAAGCAATGGTGTATTTTTTTTTTCAATCAATCAATGAAACTTTATTTTCATGAATAGATATATGCATTACAGGGATTATTTGGACCGATAGCCTAAAGTGGCTACTGGCCGGTCCAATATAATGTGCAACATAAAAAAAAAATTGTACAGGTCAGCTTTGAAATAACAAACAAAAGCAATCATATAAATACATACAACAAAGTAATACATTTTTTCCTGCAGACATGCATACTTATTAGGTTACAATTAGCTTACAATTTAATGCATCATTTTTATGTAGTATGTTTCCTGTACAGCATTTTTATATCAGGCTGTCGAAAAAAGGACATTCCGTCCAAAAGCCGATCATTGTGCTATTCGTTTCGAATATATTTCAAAAGTATTCAGTTTGATTGGAACATGGATTTCATTACACGAATTCCGTTTTAAGTTAGGAATTTGATATTCGAAGACCTATAGTGAGAATAGAATGCACCAAGGTACGACCACACTGGAAAGGCACATCGGGGCCTTGGCACAAAAATACAGGGCACGTGTTAGTGTTGATAATTCGTGCGGCCACCAAATCAAAGAAAAAGTGGCAGTTTCGCCGCAAGGGCGCAGCAATGAATGCGATGGCAAGAAAAGCGGCCAGTGATCAACGCGCTGGTACGCTGCAGAAACATGTGCCTCCCGGCAGCAACTACCGCGCGAGCACACAGCGGAAGGGCAAGGTTATCCCTGCGCAAATATTAGAAGAAGCGGACGGGCTGGCCGACGACTTTTAAATGCGCCCGTTGCGCTCCTCGAGCCATCTCGCCGGTTATGAAGAAACGCTTATAAGCGCCTGCCGTCTCTGAGTAAAGGGTGTGGATATAACGCTCGCCGTTAGCTACCTGAAGGGTCTGCGTTTTGTGGCGTGGTGGTTAGCGCCACGCGTTGCGGAGCGCGAGGTCGCTGGTTCGATTCCGCGCTTCGGAAGCATTTTTGTGAATTATTTTTCTTTGGGATTTTTATATATATGCACACATACTTATACATATACGGTGCATGACGCCGGCGATGGCGACGGCAAAAACCGGCCGAGACTGACCATATGATTGCTATCGAAATAAAACATTAGGCAAACAAAAGTCTCATTTGAGAAGCTTTTCGTGCAAGCAGCTGCCACACTGAGACTTTGTTGGCATCAACTTTGTGATTTGGGTCGAGCTCCTTCATTTTCTTTCTTACTTGAAGCAGTGCGAGAAAAAAGCCCGAACAGTAATTGACAAGGAACACAAACAGAACGAGCTCTTGATGAGTAATATGCAATGATGCTTTGTGGCAATTACAGGTCGAACGTTTTTTGCAAGATCATCTATCGAAGTGCCCGGTGAATGGCCCTCGCCGATTGTAAGGGGGCGAAAAAATTGAGAGTGCACGCAGCGGACACTGTATTACTAAAATACATTGTCTCAATGTGTTTTCAGGTGATGTTGATTTGTTTTATCAAGGCGAAGGCCTCATGATGTCTGTGTTCAAGTTTCTCCCGCCGAGCCGGTGAGCTTGATGGGAAACGCCCCATGGCAATAAAAAGACCTTCCGCGAAAGCGTGCGTACACAGCTGTGAGCGAGTGAAACAGTCTGGACTTTGAATAAATTCGTTCACATAATTTTCATTAATTATTCTATCGGTAAAGTGGCTCTTTTCTCAACTCTCGGAGCGCTCGCGCGTGCTTTGTCTTGACATGGATCATCAGACTGCGCATATCTTTGTACGTGCTGTTCGGACTATGGAGTTTGCGAATATAATATTCTTAACTTGAAACCGAATCTCAATATTCAAATTGAAGTTCAAATCGAATGTGCTTTCAAATATTTTAGAATACGAATAATACCGCAATGACTTTTGCATAACAATATTTTTTTTTCACCGGTCGGAGATGGAAAGTTGGCTGTACAGCAAACATTGTAAAAAACATTGCGCTCCATACAACCCTGTGAAGAAGGTTGAATCGGTTGAAGAGCGAAGCTGTGCCACCGGCATTGTGGTTTAGCTGCCAGTACGGCACGCCGACACACTAAAATGTTTATCACTGTCTTACTCAAACACGTGCTACGAGAAGAATAGCACTGCGCGTCGCTTAGGGTGGTAAGTCTGTTTACGTAATTCTCATTTTCTACGCATATGCGACGTAACCTTGTTGCCTGGCTCTTGAATATGCCCTGTTTACAATGTTTCGGGTGATGGTTTGTATAATCTAGGTATTGTTGCTTGTGAAATGGTTTTTTACACAGCGTTGTCTTCATTAAGCCAGTCTCAAAATATATGGTTGTGTCAAGAAAGTTGATGCTCTCAGCTGTAGTCTCAGACGTAAACTTTATTGTTGGATGAAACGAGTTTAGGAATGATGTAAATTTAGTTAGATTGTCCCTGCCATGACCCCATATTATATGTCATCAATGTACCGAAGGTATGTGTGGGGTTTATCCGCGCAGCGAGCCAAGAAGTCTGTTTCCAGAATTCCCATGAATATGTTTGCATAAGTGGGTGCGAATGGGGTGCCCATGCTTGTTCCTTGTATTTGAAGGTAGTAATTTTTTTCAAATTCAAAATAGTTGTCTGATAGTACTAGTTCGAGTAATGATAAATATACTTCAGTAAAATGTTGCACCTTATGTTGATTTAAGGATTGCTTTATTGAAGTTAGGCCCTCTGGGATCGGAATATTCGTGTATAAAGCGGTAGCGTCTAGTGTGGCGAGAATGGCGTTTTGTGGTAGTGTGTCTTTGCTCTTAATCTCTTCTATTATTCGCAGGAGGTCTGGGGTATCCTGTACAAATGACGGAAATGTCTTCGGAATGTGAACGACAAAGTGGTTAAGTAATTCCGAGAGGCTTTCGGTTGGGGTGTTGTTGTTTGATACTATTAAGCGCCCTGGAATATTGACAGTATAATTCGGTGGATGGTACTTTGTGAATTTTTGGAACGAGGTAAAGCCACCCTGCTGCTTTGTTGTTTGGTTTCAGAAACTTAAATTCTGATGGAAATATTAATTCATCAGCAAGGAGGGATCTAAGTGTGTTGGTGATTGTGAGTGTGTATTGTTCTGTTGGATCGTTGTCTAGTTTACGGTAGTGTTCTGGGTTGTTCTGTTGTCTGTAAGCCTCGTGCTTGTACTTCTGTATTGGCCAAATGACTATGCTTCCGCCTAATGTCGCCTACAGACGCAACACCAACTTGAAAGATATGCTCGTTCATGCAAAGCTCGCAACAAGAACTACACCAACATCTGGTCCCTGTGGGCGCTCGAGATGCTCGACATGCAAACATATACAGCCAGCCACACACGTAAAAAGCACAGCATCGGATTACATTCACAAGGTAACCTCGAACTTCACGTGTACATCAAACAACCTGATCTACTGCATTGAATGTAGCACCTGTAAAAAACAATACATAGACGAAACTGGACCACCAATTCATGTAAGACTTAACGGCCACCGCGCAGACACAAAGCACAATTTACCAAACGCAGTAGTCAGCCACTTTAACCAACAAGACCACAATTTGTATCAAGCCAAACTTTACATTCCGCAAACAAGTTTCCCGTCACCACGTGAGAGGAAATACATAGAATCTTATTTGATACACAAATTTCAATCCCTACACCCATCAGGAATAAATCTAGCACGTGGTAATCTGGAATCACTAAATGCCATAGCATGATTTCTGTAATACTAGGAGACATAAAGTACGCTCAGCCTTCAAATAACCTTGACCAATATTCTATTCGCAACATAAAATCCCTACTAGCCTCCATAATACACTAACAATGTTCTTTTTTAAAAATAATTCAATCTTACATATATAAATGTGTATGTATGGGGGTACATTTTATATATATACATATATTACTCTTAAGTAGCCTTGATTTTCTAGAACCTTCAGACCACGGTTCCCTTTTCCCTTTCCGCGCTTCTACGACCGCTCCTGCCCCGCATTGTCACAGTCCTAGCCTTGCCAATAAGTTCTCCGCGCCTCATTCCGATTCTTCCCCCCCGGCCCCTTTCCCTTCTTTTTTTTCTCCTTACTGGACTGCCGCCCAACTTTTGAGGCCATCGATGACACTTGATGCGGATTTCTGCCAATGACTTCACCCGTTAGGCGCGTGCTTTTCAGACACCCCTCTCAATATCACTTAAATTCGACATGTCGGCTTTTAAAAGTACGCCGCCCGCTTTCCCCGCCTGTAGTTGCCTTCCCCACCATCTTCTGCAGCCCTTTGTGATGGCCAGACGCGCTTCCCTTCTGCAGCCTTTCCAAGTTGCTTTCATACTCCGCTCTTTTCTTTGTGCCTTTCATGGCTCTCGCTTTGGTAGACCGCCCCCCCCCCCCTTTTTTTTCTCTTTTTTTCTCTTCTTTTTCTTCTTTGCAGCTCCCCTTACCTCTGAGATGAGAGGCTTGAGCGCCGTTGCAAACTTTCTTGAAATGATGTGGCAAGGGCTACACTCCTCGCTCTAGTTTTCTCTTTCCAGGCAGCAATAACCAACAGCGGCAAGCGCCACCGCTGGAAATGACGTCAACACTAACCCTTTAAAACTAACGCGCCAAGGATGACAAGGCGCCTTTGACAAAGACGGGTCCTCCTATCGAAACGTCGGCCAGCCTGTCTGGGGAAATTTCTCCTGTTTGAAACCTATCCCACTCCGAGTATCCATCTGTCGGCTCCCTTCTTGACTTTGTACATCCCTGTGAAAGTGACGCCAAAACTCATCATATTTATTTATTTATTTATTTATTTATTTATTTATTTATTTATTTATTTATTTATTATTTGGCAATACTGCTAACTCCTATTGGAGTCGTTGGAGAGTGGGGTTACAATGATGAATAACACATAAAACTCTTTTAAAGAAAACAGTAGCGTAAAATGAAGACAATATCAAGCAAAGAACAAACACAACTCGCTAAACCATATAAGAGCACAAAGTGTATAACGACAAGATGAAGCAAAGACAAAGACAACTCGCTCAAGCAAAAATATTAGGCAAAAGGCATGAAATACAAAGGAAGGAACTTTACATAATCAGCTGGCAAGCAATGAGTCAAACATTTCCCACCGATAGTGTTAGTATCCCTTATGTTAGACCATTTTCGATTCAACTTTGGAATTGCCATACAGACCTTCTCAGTAAAGCATAAAAGGCACAAAGCGTTTGCCCATCCGCTGTCCTTTAAGAGGCGAACATGCGGATTACCGGTACGCAATAAAAGCACGACCTGAAAGGGCCGCTTGTTTTCTTCAGACTGATTGTGCTGTGCTCCTTTGATTGTGCGGTAAATCGTATATGGCTCAAAGCGGCAGGTGCATTAACGTTCGTTTGAAAAAGCACCATCAGTTTTAAGTTACACAATCACGTGTAATGTTAAGTTGCATGTTTGATTTATTCTCTTTTGCGCGTGTCTGCTATGCTTGGCTTTGTTTTCCAGCGTCTTTTTTTTTTTTTCAGAATAAACCTTTCAGCTGCGAGACAGCGTCGGTCCTGTGCTCTCTGTTCTGCGTGTTCGTCTTTCAGCGCTGCATCAACCATGTAAATATTCTGACTAGTCCAACTTTCCATTATACTGCGTGAATTTATTCAGTGGGGCACCAGAGAAGTTTCGATGTTTCCTTGTACAGAAGTGGGTGTCAACCAGGCGTGTTGTACTTCACCACGACGTTGTTACGCTCGTGAATCCACTTGGTGACGATCCATTTTGAGCCCCACAGCACGGGGCAGCCGACGTGCGTCGTGAGCGGGTCCGCCTTCCGTTTCTGATGCCAGAAAGACATCTGCCCTGGGAACTCGCTCCCATCGTACGCCTCCACGTTGTACCAGAAGAGGGCGTCACCGACGCGCGGTTTAACCGCGATGCCCAGATTGACGAATGCCGTGGCACCTCCCGCGGCCACGTTGGACAAGTACATGAGCATGGTGGCCAGTCGGTTGCCATCCGCGATATCCACGTGGTCTGGCACACTGTCGAACTTATAGCCGTCCTGGTGGGGCGTGTAGTGCCCGCCGAGGCCGTAGTTGGCCACCTGATATGGCTCGGCAGATTCCAGCGACAAACCAGTCACAACGGCTATGCGCCGAGACAGGCGCTGCAGCCTATTACTGTCCAAGTCCCCTAGCCAAGATACCTGTAGAGGGGAAAAAATAGTAACGAAGAAATGTTCAGTTCCGAATAAAATTTCGTTATATTTCCTTTACCTGTTTGTGCTAATTATAAAGTCCGTCAAAGATATCATACAGCAGGAGTTGCATGACTACGTCAAGGCGTTTTGTTAACATTACTGGTAGTTTGCTTGTGAATGTAGTACATTCACCTGTCCGAAACACAGTGCTCTGTTTGCTGTTTAGTTGATACGCGCGTAGGGACTCGTTATTGCTGCTGTGTCATCCCGCCTAGAGAACACACGTATTTTTACGTGGTGGTCTGACGTCGCCGATTGTGGCCTTTATCGCTCTATAAGGTGGCTAGGCAAGTGTTTTGGGGACTTTTAGTATTACTGAAGAATGTAATAAAGATGTGATCTGGCACGCCGGGCCCAACTACTTGAGAATAGAACAATGGCGGTTTCCTGCAAACGGCAGTGACACGTGCCGCATGTTGGTAATAACTTTGTCGGTTGTTTTATAACATAAGAAAACGGATGCTAATGCGTTGACTATCATTATATACAGGGTGTTTCAAGAAATGTGTCCAACCTCCTCAAAAAATCAGGAAAATGCGATATTTGATTGCTGCCTTCAGAATTGGCTTTTCTGTAGTGGCAGGGATTTTAATATGGTTAAAGAAATTATTTGGGACTGTAATTAAACAAGTTATATTTATTAACTTTTTAATTATTTGAGTTAGGTGGTTGTGTCAAATGGGAGAATTGAAGTTCTTCATGCCTGAAACCCAACCCAACTTTGAGATTTCAAAAAAGTGTCATCCAGTAATAATTACGAAGTAATGAAATTCAACCAAATTCAATGGCGACACCTAAACAGAAACATGGAAGAACGCAACTGCCATATTCTTCTGAGACGTCCGAAACGAGTGAATAACTTTTTTTGTAGCGCTAGACATCTCAAGATGGTTAGAGACTTGACTTGAGACAATAATTAAGGAAGTTAAATAATTAACTTTTTAATTAGTGGAATTAGGTGACTGTGTCAAATTGGGGAATTGAAGTTCTTCGTGCCAGAAACCCATCCCAACATCGAGATTTCGAAAAAGCGGCCTCTAGTAAAAGTAACGAAGTAATGAAATTCAACCGAATTCGATGGCTTTCGCTGTTGAAAGGCGTTGCATTTCGTTGAATTTCATTACGCCACAACAATTACTAGGGGACGCTTTTTCGAAATCTCAAAGCTCGGATGGGTTCCTCGCATGAAGATCTCCAATTCTCCCATTTGACACAATCACCTAACTCTGCTAATTAAAAAGTTAATTAATGTAACTTTCTTAATTACTGTCCTAAACGATGTCCTTAACTACCTTAAGATTCCTGCCGCTACAGAAAAAGCAATTCTGAAAGCCCAGAGCAAATATCGCATTTTCCTGATTTTTTGAGAAGGTTGGACACATTTCTTGAAACACCCTGTATAATGCCACGAATACAACCGTCACTTTGGACACTACTTCCATGCACCAAAACAAACGTTGCATGCAAACAGCCATTGTGCTAAGACAAATAACGCCAGGTCTGCGCGGTACACGCAGCACAGTCACCAGCGTAAGCTGGAGGAGTGGCCTCTTAGGCACGCGTTGAAAATTATTTCAGGACGTTCTCTGCAAGCACTGAGCTAGTAAAGCAGCGCTTTAACGTGCGTACATTTATACTTCTACAGTCAGCTGTGCGGTGTATTCAAAAGACGATATTTTTTTGCAAGAGCCGTGCAGTGCGTCGGCTGGCCGGACGACATTCTGAGAGCCTGCGGTGAACTCTAAAAACAGCACTGACCAGGCAACGCACTGAAATCATATTTGGCTATATTAGTTCTCGCGGACTTGCTCAACACAACAAAGTGTATTTTTCCTGACGCAAACAGTGACAACACATTCAAAATGCCGTTTTTATGTCGCTGACTTGAACTGAAGCAGCTTGTGAGGATGTCCTATTGATCACGATAACGCAACTTTTTCAGGTAATAAAAGAGCGAAGTGTGAATGGGAAATAGCGCTAGTTTATTGTAAAGGAAATGCAGGCGACATGTGTGTCAGCTGGCCTTCATTGTCGTAGAATGATAATGTTTCGATACAGGTAAATGGATAGTTCGTTGTAATCGTTGGCAAGATATATCTCTTGTGCATGTGATCGATTCGCAGTGTTTAAATTCAGCCGATGGCTCGAGATGAAACGCTATTGTTGGAAGTTGCAAAGACCAAAGGAACAAGTAGACCAAAGACCAAAGGAACAAGCAAAGGACCCCGCTACGGTGGTCTAGTGGTTATGGCGCTCAACTGCTGACCCGAAGGTCGCAGCATCGAATCCCGGCCGTGGCGGCTGCATTTTCGATGGAGGCGAAAATGTTTGAGGCCCGTGTACTTAGATTTAGGTGCACGTTAAAGATCCCCAGGTGGTCGAAATTTTCCGGAGCCCTCCACTACGGCGTCTCTCATAATCATATCGTGGTTTTGGGACGTTAAGCCCCAGATATTATTATTATTAACAAGCAAAGGAACAGGCCCGTCGTCTAAGGCCTGTTCCTTTGGTCTCTTCTTTTAGCGTTGTTTACATTAATGTATAGCCGGCCAATCGTTCCTCGTAAAAATTACTCATTCAACACAGCCTACTTGCAATCTCTTACGTGAAACGAATGTGTTACACCGATGTCCCGGAGCGCAGTTGGGCGTATACCATTGTCTGCTGCCAGTGTGCTTTCGTCAAGCTCTACCAGAATAGCCTCTTGGCTGACTGTTCGAGACTTGCACGCTTTGTGCTAATTCATCGTTATGCTGTTTTATCTGCCAATAGAAACCACAGTATGGTTACGCGGACTGCTGAGGATTATTTTTACTATATAAGGGGTTACTGTTGCGATAGCAATTATGTAGACACTCGCGGCACATTTATGCAATCGCCGTCATCTGCTATAAAGCCCAAAACGATAATATAGCCCCGTGAGTCGTATGTCATGTGTGAGGGTGAAAGCGGGCGAGGGGCGGCCGCCAGTCGCGGCTCAAGCAGAGCTGAAACACGCCGGCCGTCTCCGTCACGCGAAGGCGCATGGAAGGCTGCCCGGAAGGGGCGGAGGGCTGCGTTGCTCCTGGAGCACCTGCGAGCTTTGATCAAACGGGCGCGGTCGTCCGCGGGCTCCTGCATGCTATCTCGACAGATGTCAACAGACGGCTTATACCTAGGGGTGTGCTAATATTCCAAAATTTCAAATAACAAATCGAATATCCTTCCATTCGATTCGGTAATAGAATCGAATAGTGCCTATTCGCAACACCGGATATTTTTCGAACAGTTTTCGAATAATCATCAACGACGAAAAATGATCGAAGGAATGAGACGTGGCAACAGCGAGGGCCCATGTACTTAGGACACTATCGACGCCACATTGATCACAGGAAGAAGGCGTTTTGTTTAAATCATCAGTATCGCCGAAGCGACAGTATCATCAATCAACTATCTTCACTATGACATTTATGATTATGTTAACTCATGAAAATTAAGCAGGTTTGTTTAAAAGCGGTTGGGAAAAGTGCCATCTTGAATACTCTAGTCACTGCTATACTTCAGCCTGCAGTTACCAAATATTTCGCAGGCTCTAGTTGCTGCTCAGTTTAAATAATTGTGGTATTTTTGTCGGTTAAAGGTAATCGCAATAATCCTTTGTTAAAGCTTGTGCATATTTGTTTCAAATAAATGTTCTGAAATTCTTGGTCTGTTTTGAAAATTGTTACCTTACCAGTCTAGAGCTGCTTTGAAAATTGTTGCCTTGTTATTCGAAAACTATTCGAACATATTCGATTCGGAGTGATCGCTTTTTGATTCGTATTCCATTCGGCTCTAAAATTCACTATTCGCACACCCCTACGAGTCATACCT
The DNA here is from genome assembly GCF_013339695.2 of Rhipicephalus sanguineus. Taxonomy (NCBI): domain Eukaryota; kingdom Metazoa; phylum Arthropoda; class Arachnida; order Ixodida; family Ixodidae; genus Rhipicephalus; species Rhipicephalus sanguineus. Next base: position 40,468,429 of record NC_051181.1, on the reverse strand, counting down.
TAGTTCGTGCACAGCTCTCACCGCTCACTTTTCGTCGAAGTGGTAGGCAGCTCGAAGGTCGCTTCGCTCGCTGCAGAGGCCGTGTTAGGGATGGTCGATTAAAATTTTTAATCGATTAATCGTTAATCGTTAATCGATTTAGTCTTTAATCGGTTAATTGCTTTCGGTGAAATCTTTTAATCGATTAATCGATTAATCGACATTTTTAATGGGTGCTTTAAAACCGATATCTCTTTGTTTGAGATGCATCGTTCGTGTTTAATATGGGCCCAAATCTTTTTATTAGACGCGTTGACGATCCAAAATTCCCACTTTCGAAGTGCCGACGACGGGCCCCTTGTGTCCAGTGTGCGAAAATTCACACTTTCGCACACTGGACACAAGGGGCCCGTCGTCGTTGGTTGATGTCGCGGATTCAAGAATCTGTGGCCATCATCCCTGGATTATTCGGCAGCAGGTCGTATTTTCTCGAAGCCTGCCTACTCGAGCTCATCGAAACCGGAGGCGCGTTCGGGGACCACACTGGTTAGAAAGTCGCAGTTGAAACATGCAGTGTGGCGGAGGGTGAGGAAATCCCGAGAAAGGTATAAAGAGAGACGAGGAGAAATTAAATAAGACGCTCGCTCTAGTAAGCAAGGCATCTTTTCTCGGTTTGTCGGTTAGATATTGTGGAAGCCCTACATAATACTATAATTTCGGACTGACGCGATCTTTTCTTGAGGTCACCTATGCAGAGATTACACAGAAATATACTGGCCTCAAACAGACCATCCGTACAGGCAACTGCGGCAAATAGAAGGAAAGAAGATGGCATTTAGGGGCTCGTTTTTCTTCGTTAGACACAATAATAATTAGAACTAACAGACAATATTGCCAAGAAAAAGTATAGGGGGTGTTATTTGTAATAATTGGGATATAGATCTGAAGAAAGTAAAGTGGACGGAAAGATAACTTGTCGCCGGAAGGGACTGAACCTGCGACCTTCGAATAACGCGTCCGATGCTCTACCACTGAGCTACGGCAGCGGTCACCCCCCCCCCCCCCCCCGTCCACTTCATAGGGTATACGTGTGCATTTTTAAATCTAGGAGCGTTAGTCAGCGCCGATCACAGCCATGGCGGCGAGTGTGGAACACTCTTTTTCTGCCTTTTGGCGTCACGTAGCAAGTGAGCTTATTACGAGCTGGCAGCTGACCAATAATCCCTCGCATACTACCAGAAGGCATCAAGTCTGCGAGAACGAGACCCTCGCTATGAATGAAGGAAAGAAGATTACATTTAGGGGCTCGTTTTTCTTTGTTAGACACAATATTAATTAGAACTAACAGACAATAATGCGGAGGAAAGTATAGGGGATGTTACGGGTATATGACAAAGAAAAACGAGCCCCTAAAAGTCACCTTCTTTCCTTCATTCATAGCGAGGGTCTCGTTCTGGCAGACTTGGTGCCTTCAGGTAGTATGCGAGGGATTATTGGTCAGCTGCCAGCTCGCAAAAAAAGGTCACTTGCTACGTGACGCCAAAAGGCAGAAAAAGAGTGTTCCACACTCGCCGCCATGGCTGTGATCGGCGCTGACTAACACTCCTAGGTTGAAACGCACATGTGTACCCTATGAAGTGGACGAAGGGATGACCGTCGCATAGCTCAGTGGTAGAGCATCGGACGCGTTATTCGAAGGTCGCAGGTTCGGTCCCTGCCGGCAGCAAGTTATCTTTCGTCCACTTTACTTTCTTCACATTGATATCCCAATTATTACAAATAACATCCTCTATACTTCCCTTGGCATTATTGTCTGTTAGTTCTCATTAATATTGCGGGAAATAGAGTGACGTGAGTTTCTGCCTCCCGGCTAGAAAAAACAGCAGCTGCGCCAGTATACTCCGCGGGTTTCACCTGATCTTTGCCGTAACCACGGCGCACTCACACCTTTTCAATCGTGCGTACATCCTGAACTGTGGCGCTATCTAGTGTACCAGACATTACAACATAAATTGCGCGACTCCCCTTCTTGTCACAGCAGAAGACGGGGGCCTCTAGCTGAAAGCTGTATTTCTCCCTAATACGCGACCATGCAGTATTACTAAGTGCTTCAAGGTCACTTCTTCAATAGTAATGCACTGGATGCTAGACGTTCGGTAAACCGACGCGTAAAGTTTCGGATTACATAAAGGGTTTATAAGACCCATTTCACAATTCGCGAGTGCGCATTCCTGCGCTACATTTTCTCTCAACTAATGGCAGCAACGTTCGTGCTTCAATTGGAGACGAGGTCGCAGTTGCGCGTGCAGGCGTTTGTCTATTATGCGTGTTCGCGTCAAGAGAGCCGAGTCTACACTTTCCGCGTCCCAGCGCAAGCAAGCCGCGCTTGAACACTCTGTTTGAAGAAGTGACTAGCTGCCATTAATTGGGCTAACTGCATCGCAGGAAAGTTAGCCTCAACAATTATGAAAATGTTATATATATACCCTATAAGACGGACAGTTGGGCTAGTTGGTATACAGCATAATAAAAGATGCCCCGCCACGGTGGTCTAGTGGTTATGGCGCTCGACTGCTGACCCGAAGGTCGCGGGATCGAATCCGGCCGCGGCGGCTGCATTTTCGATGGAGGCGAAAATGTGTGAGGCCCGTGTTACTTAGATTTAGGTGCACGTTAAAGAACCCCAGGTGGTCGAAATTTCCGGAGCCCTCCACTACGGCGTCTCTTCTCATAATCATATGGTGGTTTGGGACGTTAAACCCCAGATATTATTATTATTAGCATAATAAAAGATGGTTACTAGCGTCCTTCTCCCCTTTAAGCTAGCAAACGTGTCTTATTATGTATATACGGATTACCTAATCATCTCCCCATCATCCTACTTCATCACTCTTTTTCCCCCGTTGCGTTTTCCCCGGTGCAGAGTAGCAGGCAGGGGCGTACTAGCTCAGGCCATGGCCTCTCTGCCTTGCAATATATTTTCTCTCTCTCTTTCATTGGTAAACAATTTTTTAATTGCTAAAGAGTAAAACAGAACGGCACTAAGAACCAGTGAGGAAATAAGCAGCGCATATTACAATGCCGCACTTACACAAGAATCGAGTAAAATCTGAGAGTTGAATAAAATACAAAGAAAGTTTCGATTGACAATACAGGTGACGAAAACTACTCGTTTATCAAATGTAGGCAGGCATGCGTTTATGCGGCAACACGATGAAACAGCGAGGCAAAAAGCAAACACGAACAAAATAAGCTACAAGACGATGCGCTGGCACGTATGAAATTTACAGAAAAGAATAAACTTCTCTTTCGAAAGTTGGCGAATCCACGTGCTGCTTACTTTCTCAACAGTCCCCTTTCTTGTTTTGTTTCATGGGGTTGCTGCTCCGAACCACATGTTTTTTTTCTACTGAGCGAAGAAATGTCAGTTGCCCGAGATGCTCGGGCGACAACTGACACCTCCTTTGGGTCGCCACACATCCAGCATGCGGAAAAAAGGCGCTCGGATGCTACTGACGTTGCAGGAATTGGCAAATACCTCCATTGCAACGTCAAACACATGATCTAGGCCAGTTCGCATGCTGTGCCAAGTTCTCAAGTGAATTCGGATTGGTGCGGCGATCGAGTACAGGTTTACTATAGTATGTCTTGAACTGAGAAGGCATTTAGTTCATCGGATCGTACTCTAGTGCAACGCAATTGCGTAGAAGTGCGCGATCGACGGCATCCCAAATAGAACCAGAAAAAGTAGTAGTATTCGGCTTTGCAACTTCCTGCGTCTAAGGATAGCGTTCAGGGTCTGGTCTCAGGATAGCGCGCCTCGCAGTCATGCGCTCCGGCCAAGGGGCGAGGTTGGGGGCGGGAAGTGGGCAGGGGCGTAGCCAAGGGGGGGGGGGATTGGGGGGTTCAAAACCCCCCAAAATTGTTCAATTTTTGCATACACGCACACATACAGACGCACGCACAAACATACATAAAGTATGGTTGAAGCCCCCCCCCCCCCGAAAAAAATTTCTGGCTACGCCCCTGGAGTGGGGGATGCCGTAATCGATTAATCGAATAGATCTAATCGATTAATTCGATTAATCGAAGGACACAAATCGATTATGATTAATCGATTAATCGTGGACCTTTAATCGATTAATCGATTAATCTTTCATCGATTTTACCATCCCTAGGCCGTGTTTCCATACGCCGGCGTTTTCTTCCATCACGCCAGACCGGATTGTAAAGGTGTTAGCTGCTAGCCTTATTTCGTATACCATTCCAGTTCATTGCTGTCGCAATCATTGCTTCGCTTTTTTTGGCGAAACTGTGGCTTTTTACCCTGCACCGTTGTGAAAGCACTCGAGCGTCTTCGCATTACTATCATCGCGGCTGGACTCTGGCCCACGACCTTGAGTTTGGCTGATTAACGCCATATCTACTAAGCAAGCCACGAAGTTTCTTTTTTGCTATTTTATTGCGGACTTCGAAAAATGATGAAGGCTATGCTCGTCAAAAGTCAGTAGCGAACGAAGAAATTAAACCATTTTCGGAGGATTCTGCCGCAATAAATGACCTTTTGTCACTTGCGCCGGACTCCGTTGATCGAGCATGACGAACGCTTGACCAAAACGTACTGTGTGCCATATTGGACAGAGTGAAGGAACGGAACTTTCGAGGGCTGGTTTCTTTGTTTGACACAGCCTTAACGAAAACCAGCAGATAATCAATCCAAGGAAGGTATAGGGAACGTTAATTGTACCATTTTAAGCGTATTGTGATAATTGTGATATAATGTGAAGGCATAATTTCTTCACATATATATCACAATCATTAAATTACACTTAAAACGGTACACTTAACGTTTCCTATACCTTCCTTGGCTTCATTATCTGCTGGATTTCATTGTTGGACACAGACGGTTCCTTTCAAACGACACAAAATAAACACTGTATTTTTTTTTTCATTTGCGTTTCAGAAGACGCACCGGTGGAAAGCTATGTTAGCAAAGCTGCTATATTTTACAGGAGCTGTTTGAAGAACGAGCCAAATATATTTCCTCGAGCGAACTGTGACTATACAGGCGCAATGCTTCTTGGGTGGGCTAGTTGGTTCATGAATATTGTAGCAGAACAGCGCAGAAAACGGGACGAAGAGCATACAGGGCACAGCGCTGGCTATAATCTGGTATTGGAAAGGCAGATAATGTATAGGCAAGCGAGCAATGATAAAAATCAAGAAATGGCAAAAAGGCTATCGAGTGACTGGGCTGGCTGGCATCACTATCAATTTCCATGAGGGTTTAAATGATGTAGCTAAAGCAGATTTCATTAAATAATAAACACGACCAAAAAAAGGCAAAAGGGACGATGACCTGGCGGTCGGTACCAAACTGATTAAAACAGCTGAAAGCAGACATTCAAAAATCAACAAAAACCAAGAACCAATGTCTTACACTTGCTTACAAACCTTTATCGTTCGACTTTGGTTGCTTTTTGTTGTCGACCGAGCAGCATCGTCTGCAGTTTCTAGCGACGCAACCGTCGGTCGACCAATGCACATTGGTGCTTCTACCCACTATTTCTTTTCGTTCTTGTGCGGAAGAGATCGAGAAACCCTTAACAGGGGCAGCCAAAGAAATTACATCGCATTTTACGCCATAACAAAAGCGCTTGCAAAAAATTCATGCTGTCCTACCTTGCCGATTCGTTTCCAGCTTGGCATCCCTGAGATCGTTTTTGGAAAATAGATGCCAGCACGTACGAGTCCCTTGCGCGCTGCTGACCTGATGTAATTCACTTCCGATGTAGACAGGAAGTCGCTGATGACCACTACGCGCGGCTTCAGCGACAGAACCTCTAGCTTGAGTGGTTGCAGAATCAAGCGCGGGTCTGCGAAGTTCGTGGACATTTTGCATTCAAGAGTGCTGCCTGACGGCCTCAGGAATCCCTCTTGGACACAGACGGTCTTGTATTCATCGATATCTATCTCCGACGGCGAAGGGTGGAATTGTCCGGCCGTTCTATACTTAGCCCGTCGTTTCAATAGCCGCCAGCGCTCGTCATTGGCCTGCAACCAGCCGAGACCCATTTGAAGCCTGTGAGGAGGGGCACCCGCGATAGACGACATCTTAGACAGCGCGGCTTGGCTCCAGGCTGAGGTGCCTCCGAACTTTCCAGTGATTGAACAGCCTCTGGCCACGTAAGCGAAGTCTTCGGGTGAAGCAGGTGGCAACAATTTGGCCTTCATGGCTGCCATTTTATCCACTGGAATATCGTAAAGGTGCTGCAGTTTGCAGATTCCAAATTGCGGCTCCGATGACGTCATTGTCCGTGGGCCACCACTCTCGGGACGAAGGCGAAAGAAAAGCTTTGGGAAGACTCCGAAGATAGCGATACGCTACGCTCAGGGCACCGTACGAGGTGAACTTGAGTCCGCTCAGAAGGAGGAATGTTGCTATAGCGCTGTGAACGGGTCTCAGTGACCTTGTTGCCCTGAATGCTTCGGAGTGGCTTCTGACAGAGGCCAGTTTGCGCTCTTCTAACAAGACGTAGAACCGGCCGTCTTCGAGCGCGATGTGCTCGGTGCCTACGGATTCCTGCATGTCTTCGGTTGCCGTGAAGAGATCCGAGGCGCATGAGGTCACATGTAAGGAAAACACGATAGAAACGAGGCTTGGAAACGCTGACCACATCGTTTGTTCGCTGGCAATCTGTTTCTGGGTCGCACCCACTACGGGTAAGTGGCCAAGCTTCGAGTGAAGCAAAAGACGGCGTTATGTACTAAGTACAAATACCATGAATGCATGGACAGTATATCGAGGGGAAAAAATAACTTACCGTATAATAGCGCGGACGCGCGCACTTTCGCACAAGCGCCCGGTGTTAACATTTCCGAAACTTAAAAATTCTGAAAATTCATAAGAGCCCACCTCCTCCAACGCGCCAGCATCAGCCGAAATATTCGCCCCACGGCGACTCCTGCGCGACCACTAGGCGCGATGACGGGGATCATAGGCGTGCGCAGGGTTCCCCTTCAGCGAGGGCGAAGAGTGGTCGTAGCGCACCCCCCCCCCTCCCAATTGTGTCAATGTATGGCGCTGACATTGCGCCCCCCCCCCCCAACCTTATCATATCAATCTGTGGGGCTGACCTTGTGTCCCCCCCCCCCTGTGCGCACGCCTATGACGGGGATATTCCTTTTTTTGCGGTGGAAAGCGATACAGTGTTGAATGTGAGTTCAAGACTGTCATTCAACAGTGCTTGGAAGCTATTGCTCGCAGGGCTTTTGTGAGAGACAGTTTGGTAAAGAGTGCTTACGCCGCTATTCCCACACACCTCGTGTATATGCGCTGGCAAAATTACCCGAAAGAGGAGTAACAGAGCCCTATTGCAAAAACCAGCGCTGTTCCAGTACCCCCAGTGTCATACCAGTGCGTTTTTAAAGACGACAGTCTTTCTTGGGGAACTTAAACGCAGAAATTTTGGTCTGTCTGTCTTTCTGTTTGTCTGTCTGTCACCCGATTCAGCCACCCGGCCAAAGTTGAACCACTTGCTTACCGCCAACCCATCTTGAACTGGTACGGCTGTTCATACTTGTTAACGTCGATCAAAAAGTAAATAATACGCATATATGAGGCGCAACATCACTAGGTAAGTATTAGGTGGTGTGTTCCTTTATTAGAAAATACATAGATACATAATTCTAAAGAACCTAGTTTCTTTAGCTGCGGCTGCGCTGAAAATGCCATGCTATGCGCGCCGACGAACGCCCTCTGCCACGGAGGAAGGAAACCTTTTGCACAAGCTCATGTTTTCCGATGTATGGCCAGATGGCGTTTATATCTCACGCAGCTTAGAATCACTAGAAAAATGTCAGAGTGTCGCATCTGTTTTCCGCGCGCCGCCGCCGACGTGATTGGTTTACTCGCATCACGTGACCTCTCGCCGCCATATCCCTTCCAAGCGCTTTGGGTGCAGGCGCGTCGAATGCAGAGCGCGGCCGGACATTTAGCAGTACCACGGTCCCTAGAAGTAGTTCGTCGCTTTTTTAAACGCGTCATGCAGGTGCCAGAGGACAGGGGCGTAGCCAGAAATTTTTTTTTTTTTTTTGGGGGGGGGGGTGGGGGGGTTCAACCATACTTTATGTATGTTCCTGCGTTCGTTTGTATGTGCGCGTGTATATATACGCAAGCAAAACTGAAAAATTTTGGGGGGGGGGGGGGTGTTGAATCCCCCAGCCCCAACCCCATAGTTGGCCGCAGAATGAATTCGCCCCCCTTGAAGAACACTCCTTTCTGCAGTGAACTACACAAACTTTGCTGGAAAAGCTCTCATGCAACAGGATACTTCACCTTTTCGATCCGCTATGTTCAGCGATATGGAAAACTACATACTACATACCTTTCTATTTGCTCGGCTGTTTATATCTCGATCTGTTGAACAGATTGTGCATGTATTTCGAGTTATAAGCGTGTCACGCACGAGAGCGAATTCGAAGACTTAATAAAATAATAACTGTTTACTGTATACCTTGAAGGCAATTGTCGCATAATCATTTGCCACTGCGCAAAACTGAAGCGTGGAACTCTGTTGATAAACTTGGTATAAAGCAATGTTATTAAGCGTATTTTATTTTTTCAAAAAAAAAAGGGTTGCTAATGCGTCAATGCACCGAGCGTACCCTTACAATACTGTTTAGTGGGTGATAAATGGTCACAGCAAAAAAAAAAAAAAAAAAAAACGGCTTATCCTCCCACGCATTGAGAGAATCGATTTCATGCGAGCCCTAGATCTATATACATACTGTGTTGCAGTAGCATGCGCGTTAAAAATCTTCTGGATGTCCTATTTCTGATCAAAATAACATAAAGCACTGCGCCGAGGAAGTTTTAACAAGAGTGCATTACGAAAAAAAAGTTGAAATTAAAAGCAGTGTAGAAACCGAACGCCAGCTGTTTACGCGCTAGCAACGCCAAAAAAAATTTTGTCGGAACACAGTAAAATATTTGCAAATGCACTGCAACGTTGGAAATATTAAGGAGACAAAAAATAGGAAATGAAACAACTGAGTAGTGACGTCAATCGTTTTTATGGCCTATTTTCTACGTATATGTTAGGAAATGACAACGTATTCGCAAAATAAGATGCACCTTACCTACCGCACACCAATTCGCCCGTGCGTTCGGCTGCTGGCGTTCCGAACCGAGACAAATACTTCACGCACAACTTCCACTTACCGTACACACACCACTTCTATTACAGATACCACCCTGCTGAACAGCAAGCATGGCGCGCAAGTAAGGTATGCGTCAGCGATCAGTCGAAGGACGCAATGCTGAATGTTCTCGATGCTCGATAATGTTCTCGAATGCGCTATGAAGTGAACCTGAACACCGACTGCAAAGCTAGCGCAAACAGTCAACATTCACCAAGTGTCGAAGTAAATGGCATCTCGCATGGTCATTACGCTAATGCAACTATGTCTACAGCTCCGGACTTTGCGAACACACCCGGCCGTGAAACAAAAAGAGACCGATGAGGCCACGAAGTGTTTGCTAGCACATGGCAACATTCGCCGCACGTTTCATTAGCTACACCGCTAACTGCGCAGTCGATTCATGACTGTCGATGAGTCGAAATCACTTCTGATATCCTTTTGAAGAAGCACACACACACACATATTGCAGTTACGCCGAGCGTAACACGGCATCGAGGCAAAAAGATCGCTCACTTCTCAACACACGCTACGAACACGCCGGATGGTCCGGAAGGGAAATGGCCGCCGCCGCCCAATGTTGCCCGCGTGCAGCCTACCTTTGCGGTACTCTGAAATTTTCCAGTGACTCTAACGCAGCTAGAGTTACTGTATATGCTACCGCTAGGTAGCAGAGTTTCGCATCTGTCTTCCAACGCCGCTAGCAACCATGTATTGCGGAGAAGTTGCCGCTTGGGCAAATTTTTTTATTTCTAGACGCCGCCGCTGCAGCGAACTGAATTAACACTAACCATCGACAGCCAATGTTAATCGCCGGTCTTCGACACGCCAGACAGGTTAATCGGCGTCATGGTAGGCATGTCGCCTGCAAAAACGAAGTGCAACTTTACCGCATGGCTGTGGTTGCTAGCCGGACCTATGCGCAACTCTGCTACCTGAAGGTAGCATATACAGTGACTCCAACGCAGCGTAGACGCAGCGCCTCCTCTATCGTCTTTACACGGCATTTGCAGCGGAGCACGCAGATACGCGGCCAATTTTTGGCACTGGATTGCATTGGTAACACTGGTATACGCTCGAATTCACCGGGACTCCGGTGAATGCACTGGGAAAGAGCTGAGTCGCACTGGTAGGGGCACTGGCTTTGCCGATGTGACGCTGGCGCTTACTGGGAAGCGCTGGAGAGGCTGGAATTTTCACTGGCGCGCGCTGGGACATACTGGAATCTGCACTGTTTCTGCCAGTGCCGCGAGTTGCTTTCAGTATCATGCGCGGCGGAATGCTTTGGTATAGATGATTATCGAATGTTTGATTCGATGGTACCGATAGATGCTATCCTAACGGGTCCCAAACATGTGTCACAAATTCTAGATTGGCACAGAAAGAAAATGAGATGCGCACTATTATATATATATATATATATATATATATATATATATATATATATATATATATATATATATATATATATATATATATATATATATATATATATATATATATATTTATATATATATATATATATATATATATATATATATATATATATATATATATATATATATATATATATATACATATATATATATATATATACGCGATATGTGAAATCACGGTCACTTCTAATGTTTCGCTGTCGAATGTGGAGAAAAGTATGTTAATAACCAAAAGCAGCCAACACTGATCATTTTGCTTTCTAGCAAGCTTTCTTTTTAGTCATGCAGTGCCAATAGCGTCGTTAATTTTTGCGGAGCACGTAGCAGCAATCAATACACATTTTCTGCATGCGGCGCATATATATATATATATATATATATATATATATATATATATATATATATATATATATATATATATATATATATATATATATCAGTTTTGCATCCGTGATGTGTTGCGGTAATGACTTCATATTGAAATGCTTATGTCTGGAGGCGTCGGTCTGAACCACGGTGTAAGAAAAATAATTTAGGTGTGGACACTCCGCCCGACGGCGCGTCCACATAATGTTCGCCTCTTTCCTCCTCTCGGCCCCCATGTCGCAGCGCCTCCCACGCAACCGCGGCCGGCGCATGTACTATAGAAGACGAGCTGCGTGCGTAGCGTAACGGCGTTGCGCACGTGAGAAGTCAGCGAGCAGAAAGACTGCTCACGCGCTCTAAGCAAGACGCCGCGCTTTTACGTACGCAACGCTGTTAGGGACGCTATGTGCGTCGGGTGCGCCGTTTACACCGTGGCCGTATGAAAACTCGCCGTGAAAAAAATGCAATGAGGTGAAAAAAATATGAAGAAAAACGCGCGTTCGTCTCGTCGCAATAGGTTTCTTAAGCCCCCATGTCGCAGCGCCCCCCACGAAACTGCGGCCGGCGCATGTATTAAAGGCGAACATTATCTGGACGCGCTCTCCTTCGCGGCGGGCGGAGAGTGTCCACACCTAAATTATGTTTCTTACACCATGGTCTGAACATACAGAGCAAATCGTTACATGGCCGTGCAGTTGGCAAGACGTAAATGAGCTCTGGCATCGCGAGCCCTCCCAAAGGAGGCCAGGAAAACAGCCGTCGTTCGGTATCGCCACACCGAAAACGCATCTCGGGCAATTCTTGCACTTTCACTTACTTCAGTTATACGTTAGGTAGGGTCCGAGGCCAAGATGCGGAAACTTAAACCATCGCAACTCATCTGCTCCGAGATTGGTCCTACCCAGTGCGCCTCCCAGCGAGCGTTAGGCCTAGGCCGCCTAGCATACCGGCCGAGTCCGTCTACATGCCACCGGCGCTTCTTGGTTTGAGCGTACGCAATTCCAACGTATAAGAATTACTGTAAGGAATAGTCTGGACGTTCGCTAACCTATATGAACCATTTTTTCTGGTGTACGGTGTCCGCACAAGGAGCGATGACCATCGATGCGACGCGCTTTCAGCAACGAACGCAGGCTAACCGAAAGCAGCCGGCCGCACTCGCCGGTACTTCTCTGACTCATACGTCACAACACGTACCTGTCAACTGGTACGCGTTAATGAACTAACACACCGGCATCTTTTTTTCAACGAATTGTATTTGTTTTTGCTGAGCGGTTTGATAGTTGTAGGTATCGATAGAACTGCAAATCAGAATACAGGCACGCCCGCCCCGCAGTAAGATCATCGCTCACGCGGGAAAACTACTCAGCATGAATTCATGTAGGCGCGTGTTTATCGAACGAGTCATCATAAAGCCCCCGCGTTCAAGCGTCCTGGTTGATGTCGTGTGTGACGAACTACGTAACGGTGAGGCAGTCGCCGAAGGCAACTTGGCACTTCTGTTTAGCATAGGTATCTGCGCTGCCCGCAGCCTCGTCACGCTTCGCGACAGCCGTGCGACACTGCTTGTGACGAATTTTAGTAATGAGCAGCGGCACCTTTTTCCTCGCACTGCCATCGCTTTCGCCTACCCCATAGAAGACGTCGCTGAATGTTTTACGGCTACATCAATGCAGAGTGGGCTCCAATCGACATCGACAGACGCCTCTTCAGCGCTCGGAAGGGTGGACATAAATTCGAGGCTCTCGGAGCAAGAACTAACGGCACTGCATGAATTGCTGCTTAAATTTCAAGGGTGCTTCGCTTCGTCCTCGAAGGTGCGTCAAACGCCCATTACGAAGCACAGGATTATTACGCACACCGATGCCTCGCCCATTAAACAACAGCCCTACCGAGGTTCGGCCAAAGAGCGTGACGCGATAAATGAGCAAGTCAAAGAGATGCTCCAAGATGATGTTATACAGCCATCCAATAGTCCGTGGTCATCGCCAGTCGTTCTAGTAAAGAAAAAAGACGGAACATTGCGTTTTTGCGTTGACTGCAGGAAGCTAAATTGCGTGACTAAAAAAGACGTGTATCCTTTGCCGCGCATCGATGATTCATTGGACAGACTGCGACGGGCCAAGTATTTTTCTTCCATAGACCTGAAAAGCGGATACTGGCAGATTGAGGTTGACGAACGTGACCGCGAAAAAACTGCTTTTGTTACACCGGATGGCCTCTATGAATTCAAGGTGCTCCCCTTCGGCCTGTGTTCCGCGCCAGCGACATTCCAAAGAATGATGGACACTGTTCTCACCGGTCTAAAGTGGCACACTTGCCTTGTTTATCTTGATGATGTCGTCGTCTTTTGGTCACCTTTGAACAACACCTGATGCGTCTGCAGGCTGTTCTGGAAGCGCTCCTCTCGGCAAACCTCACGCTGAAGCCAGAAAAATGCCACTTCGATTACAAAGAACTCAAATTTCTGGGCCATGTTGTGAGCGCAGACGGCGTTCGACCTGACCCCCACAAGACCACCGCCGTTGCCTCTTTTCCTGTTCCCCGTGACAAGAAAGCAGTACGTCGCTTCCTCGGCCTCTGCGCCTACTATCGCCGCTTCATCGCAAATTTTTCTAAGATTGCCGAACCTCTGACTCGCCTCACACGTGAAGATGTACCATTCACCTGGAATGAAGAACAGGACACGGCTTTCATCAATCTACGGGAGCGTTTGCAGGCACCACCAGTCCTTACTCACTTCGACGAGGATGCTGCCACAGAAGTTCATACCGACGCGAGCAATATAGGTCTTGGCGCCGTTCTTGTCCAACACCAAGAAGGCACTGAGCGAGTAATAGTACATGTTGATCATTAGCAGGGGGAGAAACGGCTATTAAAAATCGGCAGTCACAGCCGTCAAACTGTACCCTGCTACTCGACCCATTTGGTATTTTTCGGAGTTAAGACGGGAATTCTTAAAGAAACTCAGCGCTCTTCCCATTTTGGGCATTTCATTCGTTGCCGGCAACCCTTTGTATGTGTCGACATAGGCGTCCGCAGGGTCCACCATTAGGGGGTGCGAAGGTTCATCGCAGCGCCCCCCCCCCCTTGTAAGTCAATGTACGAGGCAGATTTTGCGCCCCCCTCTTAGGTGACTAGGGGGGGGGGGTCAATGTATAGGGCAGATTTTGCGCCCCCCCCCTAATAACCTAAGGGAACACACGGGCGTCAAACGGCAATGAAAATTTCTGGACAGACGTAACTAATAATGAAGAAAGGCTTTAACGAGTCGATGGCTTTAACCCCGTAATAAACATCGGGGCTTAAGGTTCGCTGGTTAACCATCTGTGCTGAGTGCTTGGGTGGGGATCATTACCACATGCATACGTATTCGTATTATATCTGAACATACCTAAAGTATGCGTTAGGTATAATCTGAGCAATTGCGCATGCGGTCTCGGGGCAGACCACACTGGCCGACTCGTCACGTCCTTGATTAAAGTCTACACATATGGTATATGAATGGAACACAAGATCCAGATACGACGTCGCCTCAGCGTCTTAAGCCTGTTTCACATGCAGCGATTTTGCTCCAAGAGCGGAGCGGCTGCCGTCGCGGAAGCCCAAAAACAGGTTTTTTCGAGCGACCAGTGGACGCGCGATCGAGATCGCCAGAGTTGGAAAAATTCGCGAGCGGCAGAGCGGCTGCCCAAGGTCAACCAATGGGGGAGCAGTGACGCGGGGAGCACGTGACCGTAGGGATGGAGACGAGAGCAGCCGCGCGCGCCGGGAGGAACTCGCTCCGACTCGGTTTCCTAGCAGACGACATTCGCTGCAACGAGCTGGCAGTGTAGAAAACGCCGTTCTTTCCCTTTTGTTGTTCTTTACTGCGCTTCCATCAAAGCAGACAAATTGTTTGCACGTGTCATTTTGTTCTTTTGTATTTTTATCGAATCGTGACACCAACATAGGTCCGGACAGGGGGAACCTACGACACTCCGCACTTGTTCGCAGTAGACGTTTCAGTTTTTTTTTTACTACTCTGGTGCAGCACGTTCGAACAGTTTACTGTTTTCTTTTCCCTTTTTTTTTTTAGTGGTCACGTACCCCGAAGACGACAAATGCCGCCGCCTCTTTACTGCAGAATGCCCATAGGCAAAAAAAAAAAAAAAAGAGACGAGCTCCTTCACAAACCCACAATGTCGTCGACTGGGCCGCTTGCATCCGGTTGCCGGCCCATACGGCGCACCAGCGCCTTGCGGCATTCGAGAGCAAAAGCCACCGAAAGCCCTGTGAAAGCTTAAAACCCCCAAAACAAATTCTTTCTTTCGCTTTTCCATGGCCAAGTGTATGGGCGTGCAACATGACTTGCGTGGTAAAAAAAGAAAGCTGGAACAGAAATAAACGTGACTACTGAAGTTGTTTAATTGCACTCTGATACACTGCACATTTTCATCATTCAAGGTTTAGGCGCGTGAAATTCGATCACCGAAGTAGAAGGCTCGTGAAACTTGCAACCCAAGCGCACCAAAACAAGCGAGCCCGGAGAAAGGAAACCCGCGGATAACGGGCGCTTCCCACAACCATCACTGCGCATCGCAGAGGCGCGCGCCGCGCAAGAGCGGTGCATGTGAAACGAAGCCGCGTCCGAGCGTCCTGCTGCCGCTCGATCGCTGCGGGCCCCGCCGCTCGGTCGCTCGCATGTGAAACAGGCTTTAAGTGGGACAAGTGGCAAAGCACGCCATTCGGTAACTGGAACGAATCGCTGCTTTAGGGTAAATATGACTTGTTCCACTTAACTTAGCAAAAACTAAAAGAAAAAACAGCTAATATTCCGGATAAAGCGCGTGAATCAACCCAGTTCCACATAAGACCCATGTCTGTTGCGGTTAACTCACGTTAACTCACGTTAACTCAGTGGAACGTCTGTGGAACAAGATTGAGAGTGTAGCGATGGGAATGATCATGGTGTTGTTGGCTGGTGATAGTGCAGAAACATTTGCGATACCTTACCATCAGCAATAATCAGTTCGCTTAAGCTGTAAGCAATTTTTCGGCAAAATAAATACATTATTTTCGCTGTGAAAATACCGCAATATGCACATCAACAAACTCACAATAAAATGTAATAGGTTACACTTTACAATTAACAAACTTAGTTCTTGATATTTTTATTTCGAAATCACAATATTAAACATAAATTGAAGCAGTGCAGTTCCACAACATGTAACGGCTTCATTTCCGATAACGGTGTACAGTTCAACTTAGTGATTATGTGTCAGCCAAGCATTCTGATGAAGGAACAAGAGCATGTCAACTTTCTTTTCGTTAGCATGCTACTTCTGCTCCACAATATACCACACACTCGTGGAACCAAGCTTAAGCTGCAATGAGTTTGCGCCGTTCATTTTATACTGTCGATAGCACTGTAGAATTTACTATCAATAGCACTATCGATATGTTTTTTTTTTATCATCGACAGTTTGATAGTGACTCAAATATCGAAAGTATCGATAGTTGCATCGATATTTCTGCATCATTGAGAGGCGGCCAACGCGGTTAACGTTTTCTGCCTGGCGGACATTTCTACGGTGGCATGCGTTTGAGCTGCTCGCTTGAAGTATGTCCGTAGTGCTGTATTGCGGCTTTAAGGCGATCAGTACCATCGGTGCCCATTTTCGACCCCCGACGCTTGAGAAAGGACGCCTACTCTACTACGACAAGCGTGTGTGTGGTGTTAAAGAAGTGAACAACACCGACATCGCAGCGAAGTGCTTGTATCAACAGAGCAGGCACGCTTACCACGTCAAACTTCAAGTAAGTTACAAGAATGATTATTTTATTCCACTTAAGTACAGAAATACGACCGTATACAGTTCTTCGATTTCATTTGTAGTTTCATTACTTGGAGCATACATTGCACGTCGCAACTGTAGAGATTTTACCGTGTCGGGAAAGATAAGCGAGAACAAAAGAATCCAGGGACTTGTGACTCCGTCCGTCTCTTTGTGGTTCTTGTTCTACGTGCAAGACGAAAAACGTGCACC
Source organism: Rhipicephalus sanguineus (assembly GCF_013339695.2). Classification (NCBI taxonomy): domain Eukaryota; kingdom Metazoa; phylum Arthropoda; class Arachnida; order Ixodida; family Ixodidae; genus Rhipicephalus; species Rhipicephalus sanguineus. The sequence goes on along the minus strand of NC_051181.1, from coordinate 40,451,418 downwards.
TTGTATAAGACGCCACGCTTTCGTTCACGTTGACAGCTCGCTCGCGATGCATACGTGTGCCAGAATGCGTCATGCCTTAAAATAACCTTTTTTCTGTCGTCGTCTTCATTTACAGGTGGCGATCACGCCTCGAAAAATTTTCAGCGGTAAATGGACGTGTCGTAACGGCGCCCTGGTAAACTACAAGCATTGCGCAGCGGTGGCATTGTACGTAGACCTACACGAGGACGCGTCGTGGACAAGCGGCCCGCCGACCAGGGAAAGATCATCGAGCTAGACAACAAAGTTCCACTGTAACGACCGTTTGGAGGTAGGGTGCTTATGCTTACTGACGTAACACTTTTAATACCAGCTGGAACGAAAACAAGCTCATAAAACTAAATAGAATGTAAAAAGTTCGCTGTCAAGATACATGCACTCATATTAAAAAATCAGACATGAGTTCCACCAATTAAACTTAGCGCAGCAGTTCGGGGAGGATGGGCAGCGGAGTCGCGGAAATAACGGTTTTCCGTCTGAGTGGGCTGACCGACGAGTGGATGTAAATGATGTCCCGACAATCGATTTTAAGTTTATCCTACGCTGCACTAAAGTTTTTTTTTCTTTTCAGCAACGTGGTGCTGCCACCTTTTTGCCGCATTCTCTGTATGACAACATATGCGCTTGGAGTAATCTACCCAAATCTTCTAGAAAGGCATTTTATCGTATGACAGTGCACGCTCGAAGCTTCTGAAGAGTATAACTGCCTTCACAAGTGCAACCAACTGATCCTGTGAGCACCGAATGAAAAATAGACTCTAGCGACAGTCACAACGCGCCAACATATCCAGCTATTCACCTTTAGTCATCACATGTCTGAGTAAAACACTCCTAGAAAAACATGGCTGATCCCTCCGTCATAGGAATCGGAATAACACGAAAGTAAAGCGTGCTTACAGAAGAAACTGAATGTTTACTGTACATTGATATAAAAGAGTTTGCACAATGTATATTGATGTCTGGCAGCTAATGGCACCGTTTAACGTGTATGCACCCACCTTTATGATTGGTGGTACATCTTCATCCCGACGACTAACGTCCCTGATAAATGATTAAACAAACCCTTGTGGTAGCTGTAGTAGTTAACGGTGGAAGTGTAATCAGAGAACTAGGTGTGATAGCCACAAGAGCGTCGCATATTGGACGCAGAACTTGGTCGCCATCCCGCGGCATGTTAAAACGTGATTGAACATGACGGCCGGACTAGAGGGAAACGCAAAGCGCGTCGTTCGGCCCCGGTAGCCCGGCCGCGATTTTTCTAGGGGCGAGCGCGTGAGCGGGGAACGCGGTGTTACAGCCAGGTGAGGCAGGCGCGCGTCGCAGAGCTATGAGCGAGGCCGACGCTTTTACGACGCTTGGCTAAGGTCCCCACCTCGCGGTGTGTTAAGGCATTGACAAAGAATTTCTATTGAAAGCGCGCCGAATGGGGGGGGGGGGGGGGGACGTGTAACGCGTTGCAGGTGCTAATCGCGGAGGCCACAGTAATGACAAAATTACTTTACCACTCCCAGAGGACAGCACCCCCCCCCCCCTTGCCGACCGGGAGAGTGGTAGATATAAAAGGAGCGCTTGTAAAGCCTGTAGAGTCTGTGACCGTGGCGCAATGGATAGCGTGCCCGGCATCTGTTGTTGCGGACCGGGCGGTCGTGGGTTCGATGCCCGTTGACGAGAGTTTTTTTTCTTTGCCATCTGATCGTGTATATTTTTTCGACTCCATTTCCGTGATGGAAATACATCACCGAAGTCTTGGTGGACCCCGGCATAAAACACTTTCGTTTCAAAAATGAAACGGTCAGAAATAAAGCATTGCTAGCAAGAAGGATAAAAAAGCTAAGTTAACGTAATAGCATAGGTTCATAGTTTGGGACCAAACAGCAGCAAGTCAACTTCGTGTTTTTCGCTCCTTGAAAACTGTCAAAGCTGCAATGCTACGAAAAATCGGAAACACCAGCTATGCACTACGAATCTCGTATCAAAATTAACTAAATACAACTGTCATGTCGTTTATCAAATACCGTTGAGTTGCGGGAGAGT